>NW_027462368.1:0-57721 GCF_050947455.1 Rhinoderma darwinii
CCACTCCCTCCTAGATTTAACGACGTCTGCCAAAAGTGACAGCCTGGTCTCCTGCAAAAACAAAATGTCGGCTTCAACTCGGCCAAGAAAATCAAAGGCTGCAAATCTCGCCCTATCTGACTTAATGCTGGCAACGTTAATTGATGCCAGCGTCAACGGAGTGGGTGCCGCCATCATGGATGTTTGAGTTAGACGGCTTTCTTCTTCCCACCCCCCCCCCCCTCTATCTGATGAGGACCCCCCTTCTTTGCCTCGCTTCTTGCAAACTGAGGAGTCCATACTCACCACCCTATTCCCATCTTCATCCCCAAGTTCCGGGTCAACCTCCCCCACTGGGGGCAACGGCCCCTGCAGCAGGGGAGGCTCAACGACTCTAGGGTGCCCTACCATGCCCTCCCTCTTAGTATGAGAGGCTGGAATGTCCACGAGAGCATGGTATAGATCAGTAGAGCGCACCAGGGGGGTACAGGATTTACCTTCCTGGGCCAGGGCGGGGCCAGATGTATTTGACCCTTGGGTTTTGCCCGGTGTCCCTTTTGCTGTAGGCTGAGTCCTCTCTTCCTCTCCCACACTTTCATAGTGGGAGGACTGAGAGTCCTCAGCCCTCTGCTCCCTTTGGATCCTCCTCATCTCCTCATTCAATTCGGCCTCCCCAGGGGCATCAGCTTCAGGGGGGGCATCCAGATCCAAATCAGAGGTCGTCCCAGTTTCCTGGAGCGCCCTCCGACTCCTCTCCTTCCTTCGCTTCTCCGCCCTTCTCTGGCGAGAAGGGGGACCCTTCTTTGCATTCTTCCCTTGCCCCTGTGCCCCATCATCCCTGCCCGCACCCTCACCCACGGAGGCCTCCCTCCTCTCATCCTCTGCAGGTTTGGAACAAGCATTGACAACAGAGCGAGGACACCGACTGAACGGGTGACCTAAGTCACCACACAGGTTGCAGCGAATCCGGTCACACGATGCGGCTAGATGACCAATCCCCCCACAATGAGCACACTTCTGCACCTTGCAGCCTGCACTCAAATGTGAGGGGTCGCCACACCGGTGACACAACTTCGGCTGCCCCTGGTAGAAGACAAGGATCCGATCTCTTCCCAGGAAAGCAGACGATGGTATGTGGGACACCGTCTGTCCCAGACGCTTTAGTTTAACCATGAACGTCCAGGCCCCTGACCAGATGCCAAACTCATCCATGTTCTTCCGTGGCATCTCTACTACCTCTCCGTACCTTCCCAACCAGGTCATGATATCAATACAAGAGAGTGACTCGTTACGGGTAAGAACGGTCACTCTCTTGGGACCACTTTGGCGAGAAATTGCTTGTGCAGCAAAGTCTCGCCAGCCAGGCTCGTCCTTCATCAGCTCGTAATTCCCCCAGAAGACCTCAAGGCCCCCTAGGTGAACAAAGCTGATGTCAAACTCGACCGAGCCATGAGGATGTATCAAGGCAAAGATGTCACTCGCCTTGAAGCCCATCCCCAGCAGCAGCTCCACCACCCTCTTTCTGGGAGGGCACGCATCATTGCCACGCCACCGGAGACGGACCACATTCCTCCTGGCTACAGCCTGCCCGGCTGTTGGGAGCGACCACTGATCTCCTCGTTGCTCTCGGAAGGCATTTAGACCATATCTGTCTATCCAGAAAGACAGGTCCTTCTGCACTCCCCCTATGGTTAGGGTTTGCTTTCCCTCTCTTAAAGCGTCCAAGAGACGTTGTTGCAAGTTACCGTCCCCGGACCTTGAGGATGAAGATGGGTGGGCCCGCTGTCCCCCCGCTGCCACACCAGCATAAGACCTGCCGGATGTCACAGCAAGAGGAGCGCCAGGCCCATTGCCCCTGGTTGATACCCCATCCCCACCACCCACAGACACAGCACTCAACACCCCATTACCAGCAGACACTCCAGCAACTTTATTTACAGACACCTGCATACCCCCAGCAGTTTCCACATCCACAGCCGCAACTTTTTCATTTAACCCACCAGGTCCCCCTGCAGTCATCCTTCTGGCCAGGCCTGGTTCTATGTTATGTATTTTTTCTGTACATTTTGTGTGGGTAGACACTGCTTCAGTCTCCGCATCATCAGGCACCTTTGCAGGGACGCCACCAGATGTTATAAGCGGTGTCCCCGCTGTGCCCTCCGCCTCATTAACCTCCATCTGTTCTATGTGCTGAACATTTTTGGGAAAGGGGCCACCGTCGCCCCCGACGCCAGCAGCCCCCTTCTCGCCTACACCACTTTTCAGCGATGCGGATGAAGGAGCCACTGACGTCACTGGAGCCGCCTCCGGCGCAAGACCACTCCCCCCTCCCACAGAGGAGTGGCCAACAGAGCCGGAGCCCCCTCTGTGACCGCCCTTGTCCGGAACGTCTGACGGCTTTACTGCGACACCGACAGACTTCCGGCTTTCAGACACCACATCCGGTTTCTGGTTTACCCGTTCTCCCGACCCCTTACTCGCATCAAAGACCAGTTTCCCGGGCTCGCCATTCACCGGACACGGGGACACACCCCTTGGCGTCACCAGGCCACCAGTACCGCCCCCTTTGCAGGGGTTGGCGTCCGGCGCCATTTTGACCACCACGTGTTCTAATGCCGGACCCGTAACACTCTCCCCGCATTCCCGCTCCAGCCCCACTGCAGAGGCTTGAGCTGGGGGTCGTGCGGGACCTGCGCCCTGATCCTGACTTTCATCAGGCTCAGAGCACAGGAAGGATCTTGCTGTATACACAAGTTTAAATGAACCTTTAGCAGATTTTTTTTCCTTTTCCTTTTTTTTCTTCTTAAATTTTTTTTTCTTTTGCTTTTCCTCCTCTGCGGGTAACTCCGCACCAAAACAAAATCCCTGGAAGGATACCGGCGACTGCACATTACGGATCTGAGTGAGTAATCCTGGAGGCCGCTCACTGTCCGTTTCAAAACACTCTTGATTTCTCCCAGCTGTGCGTCCACCCTCCTCCTCCTCACTGCTCCTGGGTGCCTCAGAATCTGAGCCTTCTCTGGACTTTACATTCTCATGCTCCATTTTCTCCCCACATTTTCCTTTGCTGTGTCTTCCTCCATACTTTCTATTTTTATAGGTGCTGCCATCTCGGCAAACCTCTCTTCGTTTTTTAACTTTTCTCCAAACACCCCTCCGCCTGCCACAATCTCCTCACGTCTTTCTTCCACTTCTTTTATTTCCTCCAACAAGGATTTCACATTTAAACGGTATCGGGACCTCTTACCTCCTGTGCATTTTGCAGCCCTTCCTCTGGCGACCGCCAAGTCCGCACGGAGCCGTTGCAGCGACTTCCTGAGGTCCCGATACTCCTCCAGCCGCATAGCCAGACGGGAGCTGAAGTTCTCCACCGTCTCTCCGGTCCTCAGCTGTCCCCATTCCTCCACACGACCGTCATCCAAATGTCCGGACGGTGCTGGTCCTTCTCCAGACGACAACACCTCGATCACCCTGCCGGACCGCGTCTCCATACCCTTATCCAGGGTTCCAGCCTCAGGGGGAGCCAGGACAGCCTTGCCCCGAGATGATCTCCTCACCCCAGCGACTGTTTGCATATTCCCAGCCAGCTGGGATGACCCTCTACCCCCCGCTGGCATGCTCCGGGAGGTAGAGGTCTGAGGCTCCATCCTAGGATGGAACCCCCCTCAGGGTACTTTCCAAGCCCAGGCAGATGGTATGAGGCCTGGGCAGATAGGATAAGGAAAGTCCCTGGATCCAAGGCCTGCACGGTAGTCTCAGCAGCTCTCTCTACACGTCCTACTCCACCCACTCCAGAGCTGCACTCACTATTCTGCTGGTGGAGTCACTGTGCACATACATTACATTACTCACTGGCGTAGCTATAGGGGTCGCAGCGGTCGCAATTGCGACCGGGCCCCGAAGCCAGGGGGGCCCACGGCCCCCCGCAGCACATCAATAAAAAGTTACTATAGTAACTCGGGCCGCGGGCCCCTGTTACTATAGTAACATACTTTACTTACCTTCCTGGTTCCGGACGGCAGCGGAGGTCCTGACTTCAAGCGCTGTGCGCAGCGCATGACGTCACCACGCTATGCGCCGCGCACAGCATCGAGACGACAGAACTCCCGCCGCGGCCGAAGAGGAAGGTAAGGTTAGCCCTGACTGGCGGGGTCCGACTCCCGGGACCCGCCAATCAGCTGTTTTGAAGGGGCACTCGTACGAGAGCTGCTCCCCTTCATTCCGGTCACACTGTGAATCGGTGTCGGCGATTCACAGTGTGAGCAAGTAGTGAAATGAAGGGGAAGCAGCTCTCGTACGAGTGCTGCGGCCCCTTCAAAACAGCTGATTTGCGGGTCCCGGGAGACACATCAGCTATTGATGGCCTATCCTGTGTACAGGCCATCAATGTTTAGGGACTGCACAACCCCTAAGCCTACGATGTAGCAGGCTTAGGGGGCCCATGAGACAGGATCACAGATTGTGTGATCCTGTCTGCTGGGCCCTGTATCTAAGCCAATCACATGGTAGGCTTAGATACATGGCCCATGTGTGATACTGTCTGCTGGGCCCAGTGGCGGATTAAGAAGACCATGGGCCCTGGGCTGTTACCCAAACTTGGGCCCCCCTTCTCCACCACCACCCTGCCGCGCCGTAACTATTGCTAACACTACCTAAACACTAGTACACAAAGTAGGCACATTATGCACAAAGTACACACAGTACACAAAGTACGCACATTATGCACAAAGTACGCACATTATGCACAAAGTACGCACATTATGCACAAAGTACACACAGTACACAAAGTAGGCACATTATGCACAAAGTAGGCACATTATGCACAAAGTACACAAAGTAGGCACATTATGCACAAAGTAGGCACATTATGCACAAAGTAGGCACATTATGCACAAAGTACACAAAGTAGGCACATTATGCACAAAGTACGCACATTATGCACAAAGTACGCACATTATGCACAAAGTAGGCACATTATGCACAAAGTACGCACATTATGCACAAAGTACGCACAAAGTACGCACATTATGCACAAAGTACGCACAGTACAAAGTAGGCACATTATGCACAAAGTACGCACAGTACACAAAGTACCACATTATGCACAAAGTACGCACAGTACACACATTATGCACAAAGTACGCACAGTACACACATTATGCACAAAGTACGCACAGTACAAAGTACGCACATTATGCACAAAGTACGCACAGTACACAAAGTACACACATTATACACAAAGTACACAAAGTAGGCACATTATACACAAAGTATGCATAGTACACAAAGTACACACGAGTATGCACATTATACACTAAGTAGGCACATTATACACGAGTATGCACATTATACACAAAGTACACCTTGTAAACACATGAATATGGACATTAAACATACATGAATATGGACATTAAACACACATGAATATGGACATTAAACATACATGAATATGGATATTAAACACACATGCACTTACCTTTTATGTCTTCACTGCAGCTCTTCTCCTGCTCACAGCACAGAGCCCGCCGACAGTCTCCCCTCCCCCATGTCCCGACAGCTAGCAGCAGAGATGTTTAGAGCAGGGAAGGGGGGCTGGAGGGGGAGCTTCTAAAGCAGCACAGACCACGGCTGCTAAGTAGAAGCAAAGCTCCCCTCGCCTGACAGGTGCGGTCCTGGCACCGGGGCTCCCTCCGGTGCTAGCGACGCCACTGGGCATGAGGGGGTTCGGGCGGTCATAGGCTCGCTGGGAGCCTTGGGCCCCCTGGCAGTCTTGGGCCCCGGGCGACCGCCCGAAACGCCCTAATGATAATCCGCTACTGGCTGGGCCCTGTATCTAAGCCTACCACACTAGGTTTAGATACAGGGCCCCAGCACACAGTAATCTTATACTGTATAAGATTACTGTCTGCTGGACCCTGTATCTAAGCCTACCTTGTGGTAGGCTTAGATACAGGGTCCCACAGACCGTATCACACATGGGCCCTGTATCTAAGCCTTAGGGTATGTGCACAGACACTAATTACGTCCGTAATTGACGGACGTATTTCGCCCGCAAGTACCGGACCGAACACAGTGCAGGGAGCCGGGCTCCTAGTATCATACTTATGTACGATGCTAGGAGTCCCTGCCTCGCTGCAGGACAACTGTCCCATACTGTAATCATGTTTTCAGTACGGGACAGTTGTCCTGCAGCGAGGCAGGGACTCCTAGCATCGTACATAAGTGCGACGCTAGGAGCCCGGCTCCCTGCACTGTGTTCGGTCCGGTACTTGCGGCCGAAATACGTCTGTCAATTACGGACGTAATTAGTGTCTGTGCACATACCCTAACACACGTGTTACTAATCATTTTTTGTGTGTTTTCTTACAGGTTCGGTCGTTGGACTACGTCGGATTCCAGGACTACTTCGATGACAGCTTTTTTTTTATTAATAAAATGGTTAATGAGGGCTGTGTGGGTTTTTTTTTTATTTCAATAAAATATTTTTTCTATGTCTTTGTGTTTTTTTTTTAAACTATATTACTACCGCCTTAGTAATGGCCGCCGGCTGATTGACAGCATCCATTGCTAAGGCGGGGCTTAGTGTTAGCGGATGCAGAGGCTAACACTAACCCCCTTTATTACCCCGGTATCCACCGCCACCAGGGGTGCTGGGAAGAGCCGGGTACAATCCAGTACTTGACCATCTGTAGTGATGGTCGGCCACTGGGGTGGCCGCAGGCTGGTATTATCAGGAGGGGAAAGGCCAGATACAGTGGCCCCTACCACCCTGGTGATGCTAGGCTGCTGCTGCTTTATTGTATCTGGCTGGTTATGAAAAATGGGGGGGACCCCATGTCATTTAAAAAAAAAAAAAAAAAAAATAATTGGAAAGAACGATGTCGGGTCCCCCCCAATTCTCATAACCAGCCAGATACAAAACAGCAGCAGCAGGCAGCATTACAAGGGTGGGAAGGGCCACTGTTTTTGGCCTTCCCCAGCCTAATACTACCAGCCTGCGGCCACCCCGGTGCCTGCCCGTCACTACAGATGGTCGGGTACTGGTTCGTACCCGGCTCTTCCCAGTACTCCTGGTGGCAGTGGGTACCGGGGTAATAATGGGGGTTAGTGTTGGCCTCTGCACCGGCTAACATTAAGCCCCGCCTTAGTAATGGAGGTTGTCAATCAGCCGGCGGCCATTACTAAGGCGGTGATAATAACGTTTAAAAAGATACAAGCACATAGAAAAAATATTTTATTGAAATAAAAAAACAACCCTCATTAACCATTTTATTGAGAATAAAAAAAACGCCATCATTGAAGTCCTCGTATCCGAAGTCCAACAACTGAACCTGTAAAAAAACACAAACACAAAAAAATAATCAGTAACACAAAGAAGCAAAATTATTATTCTTACCTTTCCTGGGTCCAGCGCTGGAGCCGCAATGTCAGCGAGCTGGGCCCTGTATCTAATCCTATCATGTGTGATACAGTCTGCTGAGCCACTATCTAATCCTATCATGTGTGATACTGCCTTCTGAGCCACTGTATCTAATCCTATCATGTGTGGTACTGTCTGCTGAGCCACTGTATCTAATCCTATCATGTGTGATACTGTCTGCTGGGCCACTGTATCTAATCCTATCATGTGTGATACTGCCTTCTGAGCCACTGTATCTAATCCTATCATGTGTGATACTGTCTGCTGAGCCACTGTATCTAATCCTATCCATAGTTTATAGGGTCGTAGTGCTATAGATATGCTATTCTGTTTCCTATACACACACTTTTTTTTGGGCGGACACATATGTATTGGGGCTATTTCCCGGACATTTTAACCCCTTAGTGACCAGCCCATTTTAGGCCCTAATGACCAAGCTATTTTATTCGTTTTTCTATAGTCGCATTCAAAGAGCTATAACGTTCTTATTTTTTCGTCTACATAGCTGTATGAGGACTTGTTTTTTGCGGGATTAGTTGTGCTTTTTAATAGCACCATTTTTGGGTACATATAATTTTTATATTAACTTTTATTAACCTTTTTGGGGGGGATTATAAAAAAAAACTGAAATTCCGCCATTGTTCTATGCGTTTTTAAATTGACGCCGTTCACTATGCGACGTAAATAACATGTTACCTTTATTCTATGGGTCGGTACGATTACGGCGATACCACATATGTGGAGGTTTTTTTATGTTTTACGACTTTTGCACAATAAAAACACTTTTGAACTAAAATTATTTGTTTTTGCATCGTTGCTTTCCAAGAGCCGTAATTTTTTTATTTTTCCATCAATGTAGTGATTTTTTGGGCTTGTTTTCTGCGGGACAAGACGTAGTCTTGAATGGTACTGTTTTGGGGTGCATGGGACTTATTGATTCATTTTTATTATGACTTTTTTGGGGGGCAATGGAAAAAAATTGCAATTTCGCCATGGTTTTTTGTGTTTTTTTTTACGGTGTTCACTTTGCGGTTTAAATTACATATTAACCTTATTAATGGAGTCATTACGGTCGCGGCGATATCACATATGTGTACTTTTTTTTTTTTTTTACACTTTTACTAAATAAAACCACTTTTTATGGAAAAAAATGGTTTTATTTCTTTTTTTACTGTACTTTTTATTAATAATCTTTATTTCACTTTGATGACTTATTTTATTAGTCCCACTCGGGGACTTTACTGTGCGATGTTCCGATCGCTGCTATAATGCTCTGGTATACTTCGTATACCAGAGCATTATTGCCTGTCAGTGTAAATCTGACACGCAATCTGTTAGGACGTGCCGCTAACAGGAATATGTCCAGGGCAGACCTGGGGGCTTTTATCAAGCCCCCGGCTGCCATGACACCCCATCGGAGACCCGCGATTTCATTCGCGGGCCGCCGATGGGTGACAGAGGGAGCGCACTCCCTCTGTAAACAAAGTTAAATGCCGCGGTCGCTATTGACGGCGGCATTTAACGGGTTAAACGGCCGCGATCTAAGTAAGCTTTGATCGCGGGCGTTGGAGCAGGAGCTCAGCTGTCATCAGACAGCAGAGCCCCGGCTCCAGCCTGCACGGGAGACCCGTGCAGGACTTAGACTAGGCTGACGTGAAAAGGCGTCAGCCTAGCCTAAAGCCCATTAGTGACCGACGTAAAAAGGCGTATTAGTGGTCACTAAGGGGTTAAGCCCTGAGGGTATGTTCACACGGCAGCGTCTGTTATGGCTGAAATTACGGTGCTGTTTTCAGGAGAAAACAGCACCGTAATTTCAGCCGTAATGGCATGCGCAGGCGTCTTTTGCTGCGTCCATTACGGAAGTAATTGAAGCTGGTTTTCCATGGAGTCCATGGAAAACGGCTCTATTTACGTCTGAAGAAGTGACAGGCACTTTTTTGACGCGGGCGTCTTTTTTACGCGCCGCCTTTTGACAGCGGCGCGTAAAAAAAAATGACCGTCGGCACAGAACATCGTAAGACCCATTCAAATGAATGGGCAGATGTTTGCCGACGCTTTTGAGCCGCATTTTCGGACGTAATTCAATGCTAAAACGCCCGAATTACGTCCGTAAATAGTGTGTGTGAACCCAGCCTTAGTGACGCCCCCGGCTGCCAGTGCTGCATTGTTGGGTCACTTAGGAGACCCAGCGATGCAGCTGAAAGCTGCGGACCGTTGGCCATGAGGAGTTTGCGGGGGGGGGGGCCCAGTAAGAATTTTTGCATCGGGGCCCATGAGCCTCTAGCTACGCCCCTGACATTACTTATCCTGTACTGATCATGAGTTATATCCTGTATTATACTCCAGAGCTGCACTCACTATTCTGCTGGTGGAGTCACTGTGTACATACATACATTACATTACTTATCCTGTACTGATCCTGAGTTATATCCTGTATTATACTCCAGAGCTGCACTCACTATTCTGTTGGAGGAGTCACTGTGTACATACATTACATTACTTATCCTGTACTGATCCTGAGTTATATCCTGTATTATACTCCAGAGCTGCACTCACTATTCTGCTGGTGGAGTCACTGTGTACATACATTACATTACTTATCCTGTACTGATCCTGAGTTATATCCTGTATTATACTCCAGAGCTGCACTCACTATTCTGTTGGAGGAGTCACTGTGTACATACATTACATTACTTATCCTGTACTGATCCTGAGTTATATCCTGTATTATACTCCAGAGCTGCACTCACTATTCTGCTGGTGGAGTCACTGTGTACATACATACATTACATTACTTATCCTGCACTGATCCTGAGTTACATCCTGTATTATACTCCAGAGCTGCACTCACTATTCTGCTGGTGGAGTCACTGTGTACATACATTACATTACTTATCCTGTACTGATCCTGAGTTATATCCTGTATTATACTGCAGAGCTGCACTCACTATTCTGCTGGTGGAGTCACTGTGTACATACATTACATTACTTATCCTGTACTGATCCTGAGTTATATCCTGTATTATACTCCAGAGCTGCACTCACTATTCTGCTGGTGGAGTCACTGTGTACATACATGACATTACTTATCCTGTACTGATCCTGAGTTACATCCTGTATTATACTCCAGAGCTGCACTCACTATTCTGCTGGAGGAGTCACTGTGTGCATACATTACATTACTTATCCTGTACTGATCCTGAGTTACATCCTGTATTATACTCCAGAGCTGCACTCACTATTCTGCTGGAGTCACTGTGTGCATACATTACATTACTTATCCTGTACTGATCCTGAGTTACATCCTATATTATACTCCAGAGCTGCATTCACTATTCTGCTGGAGTCACTGTGTGCGTACATTACAGGATAAGTAATGTATGTACACAGTGACCACTTTCTATGTAGATTATTCTATATTCCTTTCCTACAAAGCTTCTCTACCTTTCTGAGCTTGGTGGTTTAAGTGGCTTGTGAACTAAGTGGAGTTCTAAAACCGGATTGTGTTGCTGTACTTCTATTCGTTCCAGCTGAACAGCTGACGAGGGGGAAGGGGTTAACTGGACACAGATTCGTTCCAGCTGAACAGCTGACGAGGGGGAAGGGGTTAACTGGACACAGATTCGTTCCAGCTGAACAGCTGACGAGGGGGAAGGGGTTAACTGGACACAGGTGGTATAAATTAGTCAGCAGACCTCATTTTGAGCTTGCTCTTTCTGAGCTTGGTGGTTTAAGTGGCTTGTGAACTAAGTGGAGTTCTAAAACCGGATTGTGTTGCTGTACTTCTATTCGTTCCAGCTGAACAGCTGACGAGGGGGAAGGGGTTAACTGGACACAGATTCGTTCCAGCTGAACAGCTGACGAGGGGGAAGGGGTTAACTGGACACAGATTCGTTCCAGCTGAACAGCTGACGAGGGGGAAGGGGTTAACTGGACACAGGTGGTATAAATTAGTCAGCAGACCTCATTTTGAGCTTGCTCTTTCTGAGCTTGGTGGTTTAAGTGGCTTGTGAACTAAGTGGAGTTCTAAAACCGGATTGTGTTGCTGTACTTCTATTCGTTCCAGCTGAACAGCTGACGAGGGGGAAGGGGTTAACTGGACACAGATTCGTTCCAGCTGAACAGCTGACGAGGGGGAAGGGGTTAACTGGACACAGATTCGTTCCAGCTGAACAGCTGACGAGGGGGAAGGGGTTAACTGGACACAGGTGGTATAAATTAGTCAGCAGACCTCATTTTGAGCTTGCTCTTTCTGAGCTTGGTGGTTTAAGTGGCTTGTGAACTAAGTGGAGTTCTAAAACCGGATTGTGTTGCTGTACTTCTATTCGTTCCAGCTGAACAGCTGACGAGGGGGAAGGGGTTAACTGGACACAGATTCGTTCCAGCTGAACAGCTGACGAGGGGGAAGGGGTTAACTGGACACAGATTCGTTCCAGCTGAACAGCTGACGAGGGGGAAGGGGTTAACTGGACACAGGTGGTATAAATTAGTCAGCAGACCTCATTTTGAGCTTGCTCTTTCTGAGCTTGGTGGTTTAAGTGGCTTGTGAACTAAGTGGAGTTCTAAAACCGGATTGTGTTGCTGTACTTCTATTCGTTCCAGCTGAACAGCTGACGAGGGGGAAGGGGTTAACTGGACACAGATTCGTTCCAGCTGAACAGCTGACGAGGGGGAAGGGGTTAACTGGACACAGATTCGTTCCAGCTGAACAGCTGACGAGGGGGAAGGGGTTAACTGGACACAGGTGGTATAAATTAGTCAGCAGACCTCATTTTGAGCTTGCTCTTTCTGAGCTTGGTGGTTTAAGTGGCTTGTGAACTAAGTGGAGTTCTAAAACCGGATTGTGTTGCTGTACTTCTATTCGTTCCAGCTGAACAGCTGACGAGGGGGAAGGGGTTAACTGGACACAGATTCGTTCCAGCTGAACAGCTGACGAGGGGGAAGGGGTTAACTGGACACAGATTCGTTCCAGCTGAACAGCTGACGAGGGGGAAGGGGTTAACTGGACACAGGTGGTATAAATTAGTCAGCAGACCTCATTTTGAGCTTGCTCTTTCTGAGCTTGGTGGTTTAAGTGGCTTGTGAACTAAGTGGAGTTCTAAAACCGGATTGTGTTGCTGTACTTCTATTCGTTCCAGCTGAACAGCTGACGAGGGGGAAGGGGTTAACTGGACACAGATTCGTTCCAGCTGAACAGCTGACGAGGGGGAAGGGGTTAACTGGACACAGATTCGTTCCAGCTGAACAGCTGACGAGGGGGAAGGGGTTAACTGGACACAGGTGGTATAAATTAGTCAGCAGACCTCATTTTGAGCTTGCTCTTTCTGAGCTTGGTGGTTTAAGTGGCTTGTGAACTAAGTGGAGTTCTAAAACCGGATTGTGTTGCTGTACTTCTATTCGTTCCAGCTGAACAGCTGACGAGGGGGAAGGGGTTAACTGGACACAGATTCGTTCCAGCTGAACAGCTGACGAGGGGGAAGGGGTTAACTGGACACAGATTCGTTCCAGCTGAACAGCTGACGAGGGGGAAGGGGTTAACTGGACACAGGTGGTATAAATTAGTCAGCAGACCTCATTTTGAGCTTGCTCTTTCTGAGCTTGGTGGTTTAAGTGGCTTGTGAACTAAGTGGAGTTCTAAAACCGGATTGTGTTGCTGTACTTCTATTCGTTCCAGCTGAACAGCTGACGAGGGGGAAGGGGTTAACTGGACACAGATTCGTTCCAGCTGAACAGCTGACGAGGGGGAAGGGGTTAACTGGACACAGATTCGTTCCAGCTGAACAGCTGACGAGGGGGAAGGGGTTAACTGGACACAGGTGGTATAAATTAGTCAGCAGACCTCATTTTGAGCTTGCTCTTTCTGAGCTTGGTGGTTTAAGTGGCTTGTGAACTAAGTGGAGTTCTAAAACCGGATTGTGTTGCTGTACTTCTATTCGTTCCAGCTGAACAGCTGACGAGGGGGAAGGGGTTAACTGGACACAGATTCGTTCCAGCTGAACAGCTGACGAGGGGGAAGGGGTTAACTGGACACAGATTCGTTCCAGCTGAACAGCTGACGAGGGGGAAGGGGTTAACTGGACACAGGTGGTATAAATTAGTCAGCAGACCTCATTTTGAGCTTGCTCTTTCTGAGCTTGGTGGTTTAAGTGGCTTGTGAACTAAGTGGAGTTCTAAAACCGGATTGTGTTGCTGTACTTCTATTCGTTCCAGCTGAACAGCTGACGAGGGGGAAGGGGTTAACTGGACACAGATTCGTTCCAGCTGAACAGCTGACGAGGGGGAAGGGGTTAACTGGACACAGATTCGTTCCAGCTGAACAGCTGACGAGGGGGAAGGGGTTAACTGGACACAGGTGGTATAAATTAGTCAGCAGACCTCATTTTGAGCTTGCTCTTTCTGAGCTTGGTGGTTTAAGTGGCTTGTGAACTAAGTGGAGTTCTAAAACCGGATTGTGTTGCTGTACTTCTATTCGTTCCAGCTGAACAGCTGACGAGGGGGAAGGGGTTAACTGGACACAGATTCGTTCCAGCTGAACAGCTGACGAGGGGGAAGGGGTTAACTGGACACAGATTCGTTCCAGCTGAACAGCTGACGAGGGGGAAGGGGTTAACTGGACACAGGTGGTATAAATTAGTCAGCAGACCTCATTTTGAGCTTGCTCTTTCTGAGCTTGGTGGTTTAAGTGGCTTGTGAACTAAGTGGAGTTCTAAAACCGGAGTTGAAAAGAGGAGTTGAAGCCCCAGTAAGTACTCTTCTTTTTCTTTGACAATTGTTCGCTGTTTTGGTGTAACTTGGATAATGGATAGCAAGATTGGAGGTTTTCTTCAGTGCACAGTTTGTCATATGTATACACGACTGGAGCCGGAGTTCCAGGGTGAATATCTCTGTGGCAGATGTGAGCATGTTGTTCACCTGGAAGCTCGTATTAGAGATCTGGAGGAGCAAAATGCAACACTGAGGAGGATAGACAATTTTGAGCGGAGCTTGCTGCTCACAGAGCATGCAGTTAGTGGGTTAGAACTGGAGGGTGAAGACATGGGTGAGCAGGATCAGGTAAGTAGCTGGGTTAATGTAGTTAGGGGCAGTAGAAAGGGGTCAAAGACAAGGAAGGCCGATCCGGTTTCTGGCATTCCAAGCAAAATTGCCAGGTTGGGTGATGATGCAAGGGTGTCAGTCTCAGAAAAGGCAGCCCTAGTGGATACTGATCTCCCTAACAGCCGGGAGAACAGCCCAGCTAGTAGTCGGCGGGATGGTAATGCAGGCAAGCCAAGACAATTGATAGTTGTAGGGGATTCTATAATCAGGAAGACGGATAGAATAATTTGTCGCCAAGACCGCCTCAACCGAATGGTTTGCTGTCTCCCTGGTGCCAGGGTTCGGCATGTGGTGGAACGGGTGGACAAATTGCTGGGAGGGGCTGGTGATGATCCAGCTGTCGTGGTCCATGTCGGTACCAACGACAGAATAAATGGTAGGTGGAGGAGCCTTAAGAATAATTTTAAAGAACTAGGCTACAAGCTGAAGGGAAGGACCTCCAAGGTTGTATTCTCAGGAATACTGCCTGTGCCATGCGCATCACAGGAAAGACAGCGGGAGCTTAGGGAGTTAAATGCATGGCTGAAGTCTTGGTGTAGAGGAGAAGGATTTGGGTTCCTAGAGCACTGGGCTGACTTTTCATTGGGGTACAAACTGTATTCTGCAGATGATTTGCACCTAAATGGAAGGGGGTCCGCTGTGCTGGGGGAGAGAATTCTAGCTGGGGTGGCGGAGTATTTAAACTAGGGCTGAGGAGGGAGGTCAATGTAGAAAAAAAAGGGGTAGCCAGGTTAGAGAGGGGTCAGACTATATTGGTGGGGGGAGAAACAGAATGTGGGGAGAGGACTAGACAACAAGATAAGGAGATCCTTTCGTTGCAAAACATCAGTGTAAATAAAAAGGACCGATTAATGTCAAATCACATTTCTGATAATAAAAGTGAAAAACTGACAGGCAAGTTAAAGTGTATGTTCACAAATGCCAGAAGTCTAGCAAGCAAAATGGGGGAGCTGGAGGCCTTGATACTGGAAGAAAATATAGATATAGTTGGTGTTGCTGAAACATGGCTGGACTCTTCACATGACTGGGCTGTAAATCTACAGGGTTTTACACTTTTTCGTAAAGACAGGACAAATAGGAAAGGTGGTGGTGTATGTCTGTATGTGAGAAGTGATATGAAGGCGAGTGTGAAAGAGACAATAGTGGGTGAAGACTGTGAGGAGGTTGAAACCTTGTGGGTGGAACTAGAAAGGGAGGTAAACACTGAAAAAATTACTTTTGGTGTAATCTATAGACCCCCCAATATAACTGAGGAGATGGAAGGTCAGATATATAAACAGATGGAGCGGGCTGCACAGGCGGGTACTGTAGTGATAATGGGAGATTTTAATTTCCGGGATATTAATTGGTGTCATGGTTCGGCTTCAACTGCAAAGGGGAGACATTTCCTCAACCTGTTGCAGGAAAATTTTATGGGCCAGTTTGTGGAAGACCCGACTAGAGGTGAAGCTCTGTTGGATCTGGTCATTTCTAATAATGCAGATCTTGTTGGGAATGTCAATGTTCGTGAAAACCTCGGTAACAGTGATCATAATATAGTTACATTTTACCTATACTGTAAAAAACAAACGCAGGCTGGGAGGGCAAAAACATTTAATTTTAAGAAAGCCAATTTCCCCAGGATGAGGGCTGCAATTCAGGATATAGACTGGGAAGAACTAATGTCAAATAATGGAACAAATGATAAATGGGAGATTTTCAAATCTACTTTGAGTTATTATAGTGCAAAATTTATTCCTACAGGTAATAAGTATAAACGACTCAAATTAAACCCCACATGGCTTACACCTTCTGTGAAAGGGGCAATACATGACAAAAAAAGGGCATTTAAAAAATACAAATCTGAGGGTACAGCTGTAGCCTTTGTAAAATATAAAGAGCTTAATAAAATCTGTAAAAATGTAATAAAATTAGCAAAAATACAAAATGAAAGGCAGGTGGCCAAGGATAGTAAAACAAATCCTAAAAAATTCTTCAAGCATATAAATGCAAAAAAGCCAAGGTCTGAACATGTAGGACCCCTAGATAATGGTAATGGGGAGTTGATCACAGGGGATCAAGAGAAGGCAGAGTTACTAAATGGGTTCTTTAGCTCTGTATATACAACTGAAGAAAGAGCAGCTGATGTAGTCGGTGCCAGTGCTGTTAATATATCAGTTGATATACTGAATTGGATGAATGTAGATATGGTCCAAGCTAAATTAAATAAAATAAATGTGCACAAGGCTCCGGGACCAGATGGGTTACACCCTAGAGTTCTTAAAGAGCTTAGTTCAGTTATTTCTGTCCCCCTTTTCATAATATTCAGAGAATCTCTAGTGACTGGTATAGTGCCTAGGGACTGGCGCAGGGCAAATGTGGTGCCTATTTTCAAAAAGGGCTCTAGGTCTTCCCCGGGTAATTATAGACCAGTAAGCTTAACATCAATTGTGGGGAAAATGTTTGAGGGGCTATTGAGGGACTATATACAGGATTATGTGACAATAAATAGCATTATAAGTGACAGCCAGCACGGTTTTACTAAGGACAGAAGTTGTCAAACTAACCTAATCTGTTTTTATGAAGAGGTGAGCAGAAGTCTAGACAGAGGGGCCGCTGTGGATTTAGTGTTTTTGGACTTTGCAAAGGCATTTGACACTGTCCCCCATAGACGTCTAATGGGTAAATTAAGGACTATAGGTTTAGAAAATATAGTTTGTAATTGGATTGAGAATTGGCTCAAGGACCGTATCCAGAGGGTTGTGGTCAATGATTCCTTCTCTGAATGGTCCCCGGTTATAAGTGGTGTACCCCAGGGATCAGTGCTGGGACCACTATTATTCAACTTATTTATTAATGATATAGAGGAAGGGATTAATAGCACTATTTCTATTTTTGCAGATGACACCAAGCTATGTAATATAGTTCAGACTATGGAAGATGTTCATGAATTACAGGCAGATTTAAACAAATTAAGTGTTTGGGCGTCCACTTGGCAAATGAAGTTTAATGTAGATAAATGTAAAGTTATGCATCTTGGTACCAACAACCTGCATGCATCATATGTCCTAGGGGGCGCTACACTGGCGGATTCACTTGTTGAGAAGGATCTGGGTGTACTTGTAAATCATAAACTCAATAACAGCATGCAGTGTCAATCAGCTGCTTCAAAGGCCAGCAGGATATTGTCGTGTATTAAAAGAGGCATGGACTCGCGGGACAGGGATGTAATATTGCCACTTTACAAAGCATTAGTGAGGCCTCATCTAGAATATGCAGTTCAGTTCTGGGCTCCAGTTCATAGAAAGGATGCCCTGGAGTTGGAAAAAATACAAAGAAGAGCAACGAAGCTAATAAGGGGCATGGAGAATTTAAGTTATGAGGAAAGATTGAAAGAATTAAACCTATTTAGCCTTGAAAAAAGAAGACTAAGGGGGGACATGATTAACTTATATAAATATATTAATGGCACATACAAAAAATATGGTGAAATCCTGTTCCTTGTAAAACCCCCTCAAAAAACAAGGGGGCACTCCCTCCGTCTGGAGAAAAAAAGGTTCAACCTGCAGAGGCGACAAGGCTTCTTTACAGTGAGAACTGTGAATTTATGGAATAGCCTACCGCAGGAGCCGTCACAGCAGGGACAGGAGACACCGCAGGAGCTGGTCACAGCAGGGACAGTAGATGGCTTTAAAAAAGGGTTAGATAATTTCCTAGAACAAAAAAATATTAGCTCCTATGTGTAGAAATTTTTCCTTCCCTTTTCCCTTCCCTTGGTTGAACTTGATGGACATGTGTCTTTTTTCAGCCGTACTAACTATGTAACTATACCTTCACTGCAATTCTTCATGTTATTTTCAAATTGTCTCATGCTGGGAGTTGTAGTACCACAACAGCCGGTGAGCCACAGGGTACAGACCGCTGCTTTAATAAATATCTTCCTGGCAGAGTTTCATGATGTTTTATTTTGTGGCATTTCCCCTTATTATTCTGTTTCCTCAGAAAGTTCATGTCCTTCGGATACAGAGAAGTCATCAGAGCAGATAAGCGGCTCCAGGGACTCCTCTTCCTCAGTCCTTCCCTTTGTGTGGTCCTGTAGTTGATGTTTTGTCCCCGCTGCAGCTTCCTCTCCCCCCTCCCATCGCCTGTTTCCTCTTCTATTATTATTGCCCCCAGTCTGGACACGGAGGGTCCGCAGTACAAGCGGGAGCAGCGTTGCGTGGAGTTGGGTTCGTATAATCTCCGCGTCTTATTTTGATTATTTTCTGTTACTATTTCTGGAGATTGTTTTTCACTTTTGGATATTTTTGGGGGTTTTTCGTTGTTTGTACATGAAAACGAAAGTAGCTTCAAGCTGAAAACAAATGTATCGCCTCCCCCGCCGCAATTAACCCCTTAGTGACCAGGCTATTTTAGGCCTTCATGTCCAAGCAATTTTTTTCGTTTTTCCATCGCCGCATCCAAAAAAGCCATAACTTTTTTTGATCTTTCCATCGACTGCTGTACGAGGACTTGGTTTTTGTGGGGTGAGTTGTATTTTTTTTAATGCCACGATTTTGGGGTACAAATAATTTATTGATTAACTTTTAATAACTTTATTTAGGGGGTTAATGGGAGAAAAAAAAAATTCGCCATTCTTTCTTGCATCTTAAATTTACGCCGTTTACCGTGCGATATAATAACATAATAACTTTCTTCTGCGGGTCGTCACGATTACAGCGACACCGTTGTTGTAGCGTTTTTTTGTTTTAATACTTTTGCGCAATTAAAGCACTTTTTTTTATTTCGTGTCGCGATGTTCTAAGAGCCATAACGGTGTTATCTTTGTGCCAATCTAGCGGTATGAGGGTTTATTTTTTGCGGGACGACTTGTAGTTTTTATTGGTGCCACTTTTGGATACATGCGACTTTTTGATCGCTTTTTATCACACTTTATGGAAGGCAAGAAGAACAGAAAACAGCAATTCTAGCATTGTTTTAAATGTTATTTTTACGGCGTTCACGGTGCGGGTTAAATAACGTAATAGTTTTATAGTTCGAGTCGTTACGGACACGCCGATACCAATTATGTGTAGCTTTTTTTTTTTCTTTGTACATTTTTTCTTTAAATTGGGATTTTTTATTTATTTTAAACTTTTTTAATTAACTATTAACTTTTTATTTCTCCCTCTGGGGACTTTACTGTGCGATCATTTCATCACTTCTAGGGTATGTGCACACACACTAATTACGTCCGTAATTAACGGACGTATTTCGGCCGCAAGTACCGGACCGAACACAGTGCAGGGAGCCGGACTCCTAGCATCATACTTATGTACGATGCTAGGAGTCCCTGCCTCGCTGCAGGACAACTGTCCCGTAGTATAATCATGTTTTCAGTACGGGACAGTTGTCCTGCAGCGAGGCAGGGACTCCTAGCATCGTACATCACTGTGATGCTAGGACCCCGGCTCCCTGCAGTGTGTTCGGTCCGGGACTTGCGGCCGAAATACGTCCGTCAATTACGGACGTAATTAGTGTGTGTGCACATACCCTTAGAATACACTGCACAAGTTCTGTATTGCATTGTATTATGCCTCTGGCAGAGCCGAATGGTCAGTCCCCGAAGTCAGACCTGGGGGTCCTTGTTAGGCTACACATGGGCGCCCCGTGATCGCATCAGTGGTGTGCCGAGGGGGTGAGAGAGGAAGCGCTATTGACCTCGGCATCTAAAGGGTTAAATGGGTGGGATCTCTGCTAATTATAATCTCGAGGAGCGGCTGATATCAGTCACATATGATGTAATGTCTCTGGAGGATATAATAGTACTGGAGTGATATAAGAGGAGCGGCTGATATCAGTCACACATATGATGTAATGTCTCTGGAGGATATAATAGTACTGGAGTGTTATAAGAGGAGCGGCTGATATCAGTCACATATGATGTAATGTCTCTGGAGGATATAATAGTGCTGGAGTGATATAAGAGGAGCGGCTGATATCAGTCACACATATGATGTAATGTCTCTGGAGGATATAATAGTGCTGGAGTGATATAAGAGGAGCGGCTGATATCAGTCACATATATGATGTAATGTCTCTGGAGGATATAATAGTGCTGGAGTGATATAAGAGGAGCGGCTGATGTCAGTCACACATATGATGTAATGTCTCTGGAGGATATAATAGTACTGGAGTGATATAAGAGGAGCGGCTGATATCAGTCACATATGATGTAATGTCTCTGGAGGATATAATAGTGCTGGAGTGATATAAGAGGAGCGGCTGATATCAGTCACACATATGATGTAATGTCTCTGGAGGATATAATAGTGCTGGAGTGATATAAGAGGAGCGGCTGATATCAGTCACATATGATGTAATGTCTCTGGAGGATATAATAGTACTGGAGTGATATAAGAGGAGCGGCTGATATCAGTCACACATGATGTAATGTCTCTGGAGGATATAATAGTACTGGAGTGATATAAGAGGAGCGGCTGATATCAGTCACACATATGATGTAATGTCTCTGGAGGATATAATAGTACTGGAGTGATATAAGAGGAGCGGCTGATATCAGTCACACATATGATGTAATGTCTCTGGAGGATATAATAGTACTGGAGTGATATAAGAGGAGCGGCTGATATCAGTCACACATATGATGTAATGTCTCTGGAGGATATAATAGTGCTGGAGTGATATAAGAGGAGCGGCTGATATCAGTCACACATATGATGTAATGTCTCTGGAGGATATAATAGTACTGGAGTGATATAAGAAGGGCGGCTGATATCAGTCACACATATGATGTAATGTATCTGGAGGATATAATAGTACTGGAGTGATATAAGAGGGGCGGCTGATATCAGTCACACATATGATGTAATGTCTCTGGAGGATATAATAGTGCTGGAGTGTTATAAGACGAGCGGCTGATATCAGTCACACATATGATGTAATGTCTCTGGAGGATATAATAGTACTGGAGTGATATAAGAGGAGCGGCTGATATCAGTCACACATATGATGTAATGTCTCTGGAGGATATAATAGTGCTGGAGTGATATAAGAGGAGCGGCTGATATCAGTCACACATATGATGTAATGTCTCTGGAGGATATAATAGTGCTGGAGTGATATAAGAGGAGCGGCTGATATCAGTCACACATATGATGTAATATCTCTGGAGGATATAATAGTACTGGAGTGATATAAGAGGAGGGGCTGATATCAGTCACATATGATGTAATGTCTCTGGAGGATATAATAGTACTGGAGTGATATAAGAGGAGGGGCTGATATCAGTCACACATATGATGTAATGTCTCTGGAGGATATAATAGTACTGGAGTGATATAAGAGGAGCGGCTAATATCAGTCACATATGATGTAATGTCTCTGGAGGATATAATAGTGCTGGAGTGATATAAGAGGAGCGGCTGATATCAGTCACACATATGATGTAATGTCTATGGAGGATATAATAGTGCTGGAGTGATATAAGAGGAGCGGCTGATATCAGTCACACATATGATGTAATGTCTCTGGAGGATATAATAGTGCTGGAGTGATATAAGAGGAGCGGCTGATATCAGTCACATATGATGTAATGTCTCTGGAGGATATAATAGTACTGGAGTGATATAAGAGGAGCGGCTGATATCAGTCACATATGATGTAATGTCTCTGGAGGATATAATAGTGCTGGAGTGATATAAGAGGAGCGGCTGATATCAGTCACACATATGATGTAATGTCTATGGAGGATATAATAGTGCTGGAGTGATATAAGAGGAGCGGCTGATATCAGTCACACATATGATGTAATGTCTCTGGAGGATATAATAGTGCTGGAGTGATATAAGAGGAGCGGCTGATATCAGTCACATATGATGTAATGTCTCTGGAGGATATAATAGTACTGGAGTGATATAAGAGGAGCGGCTGATATCAGTCACATATGATGTATTGTCTCTGGAGGATATAATAGTACTGGAGTGATATAAGAGGAGGGGCTGATATCAGTCACATATGATGTAATGTCTCTGGAGGATATAATAGTACTGGAGTGATATAAGAGGAGCGGCTGATATCAGTCACATATGATGTAATGTCTCTGGAGTATATAATAGTACTGGAGTGTTATAAGAGGAGCGGCTGATATCAGTCACACATATGATGTAATGTCTCTGGAGGATATAATAGTGCTGGAGTGATATAAGAGGAGCGGCTGATATCAGTCACATATGATGTAATGTCTCTGGAGGATATAATAGTGCTGGAGTGATATAAGAGGAGCAGCTGATATCAGTCACATATGATGTAATGTCTCTGGAGGATATAATAGTACTGGAGTGATATAAGAGGAGCGGCTGATATCAGTCACATATGATGCACCAAAAAGAAGAACCAAGGAGTCTCTAAGTCAAAAATTACATAATCTTTTTATTAGACAATATTACACTGTTTACAAAAAACAAGTTTCTAAAAATGAATCACAAATAAAAGCATGGCCGCCACATGGGTCAATATACATCAGATATGGTCATATATGTAAAGACACATTACAGTATACCTCAAAGACAACAATATAGGTAGTGTGATGTAGATGGAGTGAGGTATACAGGCTACAGGTAATATGTTAAACTGCTTCAGGAAAACGGTAAGAGGGATGAGACTCCCATGTATGAAAAAATACAATAGAGAACAGGACTAGGAAACAACGTGTTATAATGTCCAAAAAAGGAAAGTTCAAGTGTATATAAATACCGGGGAGTTGTTCATACATATATAAGAGAGCCCAAATACCATGAACCAGCAAACAATGAACCAAGGAGCACTATCAAAGTACTAACCCATGTAGCTGAGACTCCAAGAATGGCGGCCGGCCCCAACGCGTTTCGGCTTCCGCCTTCGTCTGGGGGTGACATCTACAAGTATGTCCCTCCTATTTATCTAGCCTAAGGACCAATCAAAAAATGATTGGCCAGGTGAAAGCATTATATAATATAAATACCTCAATCAGCTGTGGCGTCATGTCCGCGTTTGTCAATAGACAAACATCACATGGTGTGGGCATCATGTGATACGCGATGAGTGCGCCGCGTGATGATGTCACAGCGGCGCCCTTCATCCCGCGCACATCAAGATGCCGACTCCTAGTGAGTTGCCAAGGACGCCAGCGCATGCGCACTAGATTGAGGCATGTTGATAATAAATCCACCAAGTGTAGTATGTACGTATAGAGAAAGATTACACATTGTGCAGTGAGAATTAGATGTTCAATGTTCATAAATGTTTATAATTATACAAAAACCATAGTAATCTATGAATATATATGGTTTTTGACCCAGAGGGAATACCCATATGATATATCGCACAAAATCTTCAAGAAAATGCATAATGGATTAATATTAAAATACATGATTTTATATTAAGACATAAAAAAGAAATTAAACGTGAATTGGACCATTATGTCACAAAATATACTGTGTTAAACAATACAAATTAGTGTATATACATATATCTTTTTTAGTGAAAAAAGAAGATAAATAAATAAGTAAGTGTTATATATAACAGACAAAAATTATATACACATACATCCACATACATCCAAGTATATATCTCAAACGCATAACACCATACCATATAAAGTAAAAATAGAGATAAATATATATACTCTATAGTAATAAGCGTTTATTGTCATGCTCATATATCTGTATGTGCATAAATCATAAGCACATATAGTCAGGTGAAAGGATATATATATATGTATATATGTATAGAAATTTTCTGTGTGTAGGAGTGCTAACATAATAAGTACTTAGGAGTATAGAAATATATATTTCAATACTAAAGTGCAATAGTGCAAAAAAATTCATAAAATCTACAAAATTGTTTAAAAATTATACATTTCATTATTTTATTATTATTCTACGCTGCCATATATAGATTCCTATAGAAGTAAAACAACATCTGAAGAACAAATTGTTCTATATATATCAATCACTGTAACACAACGCTTCAGCATACATTGTTGTCTTTCACTGTATAAACAATGCATCACTGTATATCGATGGTATTTCATACACGTCTACATCTAGTAGACTAGGGAAGAGAAACTAGGAGAGAGAAAAAGGAACATATGTTAAAATCACACAAAATAATAATACATCACGAAATTAGTTAAAAAATGATGCCACACAAACACATACACAGTGATCAGAGAAACGCGGCATACCCATGCGATTCGTTTAAGCCTCTCGGCTGCATGGTCTTCAAAGTCCAAATCCATTTACTTTCCAATCGTAATAATTTCTTCATCAAATCTCCACCTCTTATATTTAATTCCACATGGTCTATTCCTCGTACCTTTAGTAGTCTAGAATTACAATTGTGATACTGTTTAAAATGGCGTGGAATCGTTTTCAATTTTTCTATTTTATCAGTATCATGGACCTCCTTTGCAGATTCAATATCCCGCACATGTTCACGTACTCTGATTCGAAAATCGCGTGTCGTCAATCCTATGTATATTTTATTACATGGACACACTGCATAATATACCACCCCGCGTGTAGCACATGTAATGTGCCATACAATTTTGAATATTTTACTATTCTCAGAATCAGTAAACTCTTCTGCACGTTCAATATTGGGACATGAAATGCATCCTCCACAAGGGGAACACCCCCATTTTGGGCCTTTGGTCCCAAAGAATCTAGTTCCCTGTGCAACTGGGGTATAAAAACTTCGGACCAAATGGTCTTTCAAGTTTTTGGCACGACGATAGGTTACAGATGGCTGTATAGGCAATATCTTATTGAGTATCGGGTCAGCTTTCAGGATCGGCCAATATCTCTTTAAATGATCTTTCATCTCTTCCCACCGGGAATGATATGGCGTGATAAATCTCACCTCGTTAATTTTATTTTCTCGAACCGCTGGTTGTAAAAGTTTGTTTCTCTCCGTTTCCTGAGCTCTTTTTTTCGCTTTCCTGATGCACCGATTGCTGTAGCCCCGATCCATAAACCTATATTCTAAATCCTTAGCCTGTTTCCTAAAATCTTCCTCTCTGGAACACGTACGCTTTAGTCTAAGGAATTGACCTGTGGGAATGGCAGCAATAGTTTGTTTAGGATGTGCAGAGGTAGCGTGTAAAAGAGAATTCACAGATGTCTCTTTCCTGAAAAGATCAGTTTGGACATCACCATTTTCATCACATTGGATTTTAATGTCCAAAAAATCTACTTGTTTTTTGTCACATTTGTATGTGAGTTTGATATTCTGATCATTCAGATTTAATTCTGCCATAAATTGCTGTAATTGTTCAAGAGTCCCCTGCCAGATCAAGAAGATATCGTCAATGAAGCGGGCCCAAAAAATGACTCGGTTCATTGACGTACCGTGATCTGACAGGAACAAATTTCTCTCCCACAGCCCCAGGAACAAATTGGCATATGAGGGTGCACAAGATGCCCCCATTGCCGTTCCCTGGAGCTGTAGGTAGAATGACTCATTGAACGTGAACACATTGTGTGTCAAGGCAAAATCTAATAGTACACCAAGCAGTTTAATGAGCCCTTCCTCCAAATTGCTCGTACTCAAGAAAAAATTGGTAGCTTTTATCCCATCGTGGTGTCTAATGCTGGTATAAAGCGATTCAACATCGCAGGTGACTAACCACATGTCGACATCTAGATGGGTGCATTCCAATTTCTGTAAGAGATCTGATGAGTCCCTGATATAGGAGGGTAAGCATTCCACTAATGGCTTAAGATAATAATCTATAAATTTACAGATGTTCTCTGTAAAGTTACCTTGGCCAGAAATAATCGGTCTTCCTGGTGGAGTCTTTATATTTTTATGTACTTTTGGCAAAAGGTACAATGTCGCTACTACAGGTATTGGAACAAGGAGTGCATCATATAAATCCTTAGTCACAACTCCATCATCCATCGCTTGTTTTAGAATTTTGGCCAGTTGTTCACTATAAGAAGAGATAGGGTTGAATGTTAATTTTTTGTAGCATTTTTTGTCTCTTAACTGACGATTCGCTTCGTTTACGTACATCGTCCTCGGCCACACAACAATGTTTCCCCCTTTATCGGCGGGTTTGTAAATGACGTCTCTAAGATTTTTTAACTTATAGAGACTTTCTCTTTCATTTTTAGATAAATTGTCATTAACCAAAGTTGTTGGTATTCTATCAAATTCTTTGGACACTGTTTTCACGAATGTATCAATTGCTGGGCATAGGAATAGAGGTGGAAATTTGGCCGATTTTCTTTTTATACAGTCAGGAATGGCTCTTACCTGTATGTCATCTTGTTCGCCCATAAGTGTTTCAAGATCTCTTAGTGTAGTCCTTTCCTCAACAGTGTCAAAGATCTGATCCTCTTCCTTATAGTGCCATCTCTTGAACATCAAGGTTCTGGCAAACAGGTTCAGATCTTTTATGGCTGTAAAAGCATCAAATGGTGCAGTCGGTGAGAAAGTCAAACCTCTGCTTAATACATTTATATCAGTTACAGAAAGTATATGTTCTGACAAATTGATTACCTTGGGATTTCGATCCAAGGATTCAGCAGGTCTATTAGCTCTCCTTTTATTATAGCCACTATCTTTGTAATCAAATTTACGTTTGGATCTAGTGGGTCTTTGACTAAGTGTGAGGGACTGTAGTGTTGTTACTTCATTCTCACTTTGAAGTGAAGTAGATGACATAGAGGATGATCTGCTCAAATTTCCCTGACGTTCTTTTCGTCTCCAACGATACACTCTGTGTTGAGATGCATCATTTTGATCTCTTGAAAGTTTTTTGGTCTTCATGACTTGTATCTCCTTCTCCCAAATCTCAAACTGTTTATCCAAATCATGGCTAAAAAGTGAGAGATTTTCTGGTGTAGTGATCTCTTTCAATTCAATATTTAGTGCCTCAATTTCAACATCTATTGTTTCTAATGTTCCTTTATTGAGACCTATCAATAGATTCATAAACTTTTTAGAACATATATTACAGGCTTCTTCCCAATCATATGATGTAATGTCTCTGGAGGATATAATAGTGCTGGAGTGTTATAAGAGGAGCGGCTGATATCAGTCACACATATGGTGTAATGTCTCTGGAGGATATAATAGTACTGGAGTGTTATAAGAGGAGCGGCTGATATCAGTCACACATATGATGTAATGTCTCTGGAGGATATAATAGTGCTGGAGTGATATAAGAGGAGCGGCTGATATCAGTCACATATATGATGTAATGTCTCTGGAGGATATAATAGTACTGGAGTGATATAAGAGGAGCGGCTGATATCAGTCACATATGATGTAATGTCTCTGGAGGATATAATAGTACTGGAGTGATATAAGAGGAGCGGCTGATATCAGTCACACATATGATGTATTGTCTCTGGAGGATATAATAGTGCTGGAGTGTTATAAGAGGAGCGGCTGATATCAGTCACACATATGATGTAATGTCTCTGGAGGATATAATAGTACTGGAGTGATATAAGAGGAGCGGCTGATATCAGTCACATATGATGTAATGTCTCTGGAGGATATAATAGTACTGGAGTGATATAAGAGGAGCGGCTGATATCAGTCACACATATGATGTAATGTCTCTGGAGGATATAATAGTGCTGGAGTGATATAAGAGGAGCGGCTGATATCAGTCACACATATGATGTAATGTCTCTGGAGGATATAATAGTGCTGGAGTGTTATATGAGGAGCGGCTGATATCAGTCACACATATGATGTAATGTCTCTGGAGGATATAATAGTGCTGGAGTGATATAAGAGGAGCGGCTGATATCAGTCACACATATGATGTAATGTCTCTGGAGGATATAATAGTACTGGAGTGTTATAAGAGGAGCGGCTGATATCAGTCACATATGATGTAATGTCTCTGGAGGATATAATAGTGCTGGAGTGATATAAGAGGAGCGGCTGATATCAGTCACATATGATGTAATGTCTCTGGAGGATATAATAGTGCTGGAGTGATATAAGAGGAGCGGCTGATATCAGTCACATATGATGTAATGTCTCTGGAGGATATAATAGTGCTGGAGTGATATAAGAGGAGCGGCTGATATCAGTCACACATATGATGTAATGTCTCTGGAGGATATAATAGTGCTGGAGTGATATAAGAGGTGCGGCTGATATCAGTCACACATATGATGTAATGTCTCTGGAGGATATAATAGTACTGGAGTGTTATAAGAGGAGCGGCTGATATCAGTCACACATATGATGTAATGTCTCTGGAGGATATAATAGTACTGGAGTGTTATAAGAGGAGCGGCTGATATCAGTCACACATATGATGTAATGTCTCTGGAGGATATCATAGTGCTGGAGTGTTATAAGAGGAGCGGCTGATATCAGTCACATATGATGTAATGTCTCTGGAGGATATAATAGTACTGGAGTGTTATAAGAGAAGCGGCTGATATCAGTCACATATGATGTAATGTCTCTGGAGGATATAATAGTACTGGAGTGTTATAAGAGGAGCGGCTGATATCAGTCACACATATGATGTAATGTCTCTGGAGGATATAATAGTACTGGAGTGTTATAAGAGGAGCGGCTGATATCAGTCACACATGATGTAATGTCTCTGGAGGATATAATAGTACTGGAGTGTTATAAGAGGAGCGGCTGATATCAGTGACATATGATGTAATGTCTCTGGAGGATATAAGAGGAGCGGCTGATATCAGTCACATATGATGTAATGTCTCTGGAGGATATAATAGTGCTGGAGTGATATAAGAGGAGCGGCTGATATCAGTCACACATATGATGTAATGTCTTTGGAGGATATAATAGTGCTGGAGTGTTATAAGAGGAGCGGCTGATATCAGTCACATATGATGTAATGTCTCTGGAGGATATAATAGTACTGGAGTGTTATAAGAGGAGCGGCTGATATCAGTCACACATATGATGTAATGTCTCTGGAGGATATAATAGTACTGGAGTGATATAAGAGGAGCGGCTGATATCAGTCACACATATGATGTAATGTCTCTGGAGGATATAATAGTGCTGGAGTGTTATAAGAGGAGCGGCTGATATCAGTCACACATATGATGTAATGTCTCTGGAGGATATAATAGTGCTGGAGTGTTATAAGAGGAGCGGCTGATATCAGTCACACATATGATGTAATGTCTCTGGAGGATATAATAGTACTGGAGTGTTATAAGAGGAGCGGCTGATATCAGTCACACATATGATGTAATGTCTCTGGAGGATATAATAGTACTGGAGTGATATAAGAGGAGCGGCTGATATCAGTCACATATGATGTAATGTCTCTGGAGGATATAATAGTGCTGGAGTGATATAAGAGGAGCGGCTGATATCAGTCACACATATGATGTAATGTCTCTGGAGGATATAATAGTACTGGAGTGATATAAGAGGAGCGGCTGATATCAGTCACACATATGATGTAATGTCTCTGGAGGATATAATAGTACTGGAGTGATATAAGAGGAGTGGCTGATATCAGTCACATATGATGTAATGTCTCTGGAGGATATAATAGTACTGGAGTGTTATAAGAGGAGCGGCTGATATCAGTCACACATATGATGTAATGTCTCTGGAGGATATAAGAGGAGCGGCTGATATCAGTCACACATGATGTAATGTCTCTGGAGGATATAATAGTGCTGGAGTGTTATAAGAGGAGCGGCTGATATCAGTCACACATGATGTAATGTCTCTGGAGGATATAATAGTGCTGGAGTGATATAAGAGGAGCGGCTGATATCAGTCACATATGATGTAATGTCTCTGGAGGATATAATAGTGCTGGAGTGATATAAGAGGAGCGGCTGATATCAGTCACACATGATGTAATGTCTCTGGAGGATATAATAGTACTGGAGTGATATAAGAGGAGCGGCTGATATCAGTCACATATGATGTAATGTCTCTGGAGGATATAATAGTACTGGAGTGTTATAAGAGGAGCGGCTGATATCAGTCACACATATGATGTAATGTCTGGAGGATATAATAGTACTGGAGTGATATAAGAGGAGCGGCTGATATCAGTCACACATATGATGTAATGTCTCTGGAGGATATAATAGTGCTGGAGTGATATAAGAGGAGCGGCTGATATCAGTCACATATGATGTAATGTCTCTGGAGGATATAATAGTACTGGAGTGTTATAAGAGGAGCGGCTGATATCAGTCACACATATGATGTAATGTCTGGAGGATATAATAGTACTGGAGTGATATAAGAGGAGCGGCTGATATCAGTCACACATATGATGTAATGTCTCTGGAGGATATAATAGTGCTGGAGTGATATAAGAGGAGCGGCTGATATCAGTCACATATGATGTAATGTCTCTGGAGGATATAATAGTGCTGGAGTGTTATAAGAGGAGAGGCTGATATCAGTCACATATGATGTAATGTCTGGAGGATATAATAGTACTGGAGTGTTATAAGAGGAGCGGCTGATATCAGTCACACATATGATGTAATGTCTCTGGAGGATATAATAGTACTGGAGTGATATAAGAGAAGCGGCTGATATCAGTCACACATATGATGTAATGTCTCTGGAGGATATAATAGTGCTGGAGTGTTATAAGAGGAGAGGCTGATATCAGTCACATATGATGTAATGTCTGGAGGATATAATAGTACTGGAGTGTTATAAGAGGAGCGGCTGATATCAGTCACACATATGATGTAATGTCTCTGGAGGATATAATAGTACTGGAGTGTTATAAGAGGAGCGGCTGATATCAGTCACACATATGATGTAATGTCTCTGGAGGATATAATAGTACTGGAGTGTTATAAGAGGAGCGGCTGATATCAGTCACACATATGATGTAATGTCTCTGGAGGATATAATAGTGCTGGAGTGTTATAAGAGGAGCGGCTGATATCAGTCACATATGATGTAATGTCTCTGGAGGATATAATAGTACTGGAGTGTTATAAGAGAAGCGGCTGATATCAGTCACATATGATGTAATGTCTCTGGAGGATATAATAGTACTGGAGTGTTATAAGAGGAGCGGCTGATATCAGTCACATATGATGTAATGTCTCTGGAGGATATAATAGTACTGGAGTGTTATAAGAGGAGCGGCTGATATCAGTCACACATGATGTAATGTCTCTGGAGGATATAATAGTACTGGAGTGTTATAAGAGGAGCGGCTGATATCAGTGACATATGATGTAATGTCTCTGGAGGATATAAGAGGAGCGGCTGATATCAGTCACATATGATGTAATGTCTCTGGAGGATATAATAGTGCTGGAGTGATATAAGAGGAGCGGCTGATATCAGTCACACATATGATGTAATGTCTTTGGAGGATATAATAGTGCTGGAGTGTTATAAGAGGAGCGGCTGATATCAGTCACATATGATGTAATGTCTCTGGAGGATATAATAGTACTGGAGTGTTATAAGAGGAGCGGCTGATATCAGTCACACATATGATGTAATGTCTCTGGAGGATATAATAGTACTGGAGTGATATAAGAGGAGCGGCTGATATCAGTCACACATATGATGTAATGTCTCTGGAGGATATAATAGTACTGGAGTGATATAAGAGGAGCGGCTGATATCAGTCACACATATGATGTAATGTCTCTGGAGGATATAATAGTACTGGAGTGATATAAGAGGAGCGGCTGATATCAGTCACATATGATGTAATGTCTTTGGAGGATATAATAGTGCTGGAGTGTTATAAGAGGAGCGGCTGATATCAGTCACATATGATGTAATGTCTCTGGAGGATATAATAGTACTGGAGTGATATAAGAGGAGCGGCTGATATCAGTCACACATGATGTAATGTCTCTGGAGGATATAATAGTACTGGAGTGTTATAAGAGGAGCGGCTGATATCAGTGACATATGATGTAATGTCTCTGGAGGATATAAGAGGAGCGGCTGATATCAGTCACATATGATGTAATGTCTCTGGAGGATATAATAGTGCTGGAGTGATATAAGAGGAGCGGCTGATATAAGTCACACATATGATGTAATGTCTTTGGAGGATATAATAGTGCTGGAGTGTTATAAGAGGAGCGGCTGATATCAGTCACATATGATGTAATGTCTCTGGAGGATATAATAGTACTGGAGTGTTATAAGAGGAGCGGCTGATATCAGTCACACATATGATGTAATGTCTCTGGAGGATATAATAGTACTGGAGTGATATAAGAGGAGCGGCTGATATCAGTCACACATATGATGTAATGTCTCTGGAGGATATAATAGTACTGGAGTGATATAAGAGGAGCGGCTGATATCAGTCACATATGATGTAATGTCTCTGGAGGATATAATAGTGCTGGAGTGTTATAAGAGGAGCGGCTGATATCAGTCACACATATGATGTAATGTCTCTGGAGGATATAATAGTGCTGGAGTGTTATAAGAGGAGCGGCTGATATCAGTCACATATGATGTAATGTCTCTGGAGGATATAATAGTACTGGAGTGATATAAGAGGAGCGGCTGATATCAGTCACACATATGATGTAATGTCTGGAGGATATAATAGTACTGGAGTGATATAAGAGGAGCGGCTGATATCAGTCACACATATGATGTAATGTCTCTGGAGGATATAATAGTGCTGGAGTGATATAAGAGGAGCGGCTGATATCAGTCACATATATGATGTAATGTCTGGAGAATATAATAGTACTGGAGTGATATAAGAGGAGCGGCTGATATCAGTCACACATATGATGTAATGTCTCTGGAGGATATAATAGTACTGGAGTGTTATAAGAGGAGGGGCTGATATCAGTCACACATATGATGTAATGTCTCTGGAGGATATAATAGTACAGGAGTGTTATAAGAGGAGCGGCTGATATCAGTCACACATATGATGTAATGTCTCTGGAGGATATAATAGTACTGGAGTGTTATAAGAGGAGCGGCTGATATCAGTCACATATGATGTAATGTCTCTGGAGGATATAATAGTACTGGAGTGATATAAGAGGAGCGGCTGATATCAGTCACATATGATGTAATGTCTCTGGAGGATATAATAGTGCTGGAGTGATATAAGAGGAGCGGCTGATATCAGTCACACATATGATGTAATGTCTTTGGAGGATATAATAGTACTGGAGTGTTATAAGAGGAGCGGCTGATATCAGTCACACATATGATGTAATGTCTCTGGAGGATATAAGAGGAGCGGCTGATATCAGTCACACATGATGTAATGTCTCTGGAGGATATAATAGTGCTGGAGTGTTATAAGAGGAGCGGCTGATATCAGTCACACATGATGTAATGTCTCTGGAGGATATAATAGTACTGGAGTGATATAAGAGGAGCGGCTGATATCAGTCACACATATGATGTAATGTCTCTGGGGGATATAATAGTACTGGAGTGATATAAGAGGAGCGGCTGATATCAGTCACATATGATGTAATGTCTCTGGAGGATATAATAGTGCTGGAGTGATATAAGAGGAGCGGCTGATATCAGTCACATATGATGTAATGTCTCTGGAGGATATAATAGTGCTGGAGTGATATAAGAGGAGCGGCTGATATCAGTCACACATATGATGTAATGTCTCTGGAGGATATAATAGTACTGGAGTGATATAAGAGGAGCGGCTGATATCAGTCACATATGATGTAATGTCTCTGGAGGATATAATAGTACTGGAGTGTTATAAGAGGAGCGGCTGATATCAGTCACACATATGATGTAATGTCTCTGGAGGATATAATAGTACTGGAGTGTTATAAGAGGAGCGGCTGATATCAGTCACATATGATGTAATGTCTCTGGAGGATATAATAGTGCTGGAGTGATATAAGAGGAGAGGCTGATATCAGTCACATATGATGTAATGTCTCTGGAGGATATAATAGTACTGGAGTGATATAAGAGGAGCGGCTGATATCAGTCACACATATGATGTAATGTCTCTGGAGGATATAATAGTGCTGGAGTGATATAAGAGGAGCGGCTGATATCAGTCACATATATGATGTAATGTCTGGAGAATATAATAGTACTGGAGTGATATAAGAGGAGCGGCTGATATCAGTCACACATATGATGTAATGTCTCTGGAGGATATAATAGTGCTGGAGTGATATAAGAGGAGCGGCTGATATCAGTCACATATGATGTAATGTCTGGAGGATATAATAGTACTGGAGTGTTATAAGAGGAGCGGCTGATATCAGTCACACATATGATGTAATGTCTCTGGAGGATATAATAGTACTGGAGTGATATAAGAGAAGCGGCTGATATCAGTCACATATGATGTAATGTCTCTGGAGGATATAATAGTACTGGAGTGTTATAAGAGGAGCGGCTGATATCAGTCACATATATGATGTAATGTCTCTGGAGGATATAATAGTGCTGGAGTGATATAAGAGGAGCCGCTGATATCAGTCACACATATGATGTAATGTCTCTGGAGGATATAATAGTGCTGGAGTGATATAAGAGGAGCGGCTGATATCAGTCACATATGATGTAATGTCTCTGGAGGATATAATAGTGCTGGAGTGATATAAGAGGAGCGGCTGATATCAGTCACACATATGATGTAATGTCTCTGGAGGATATAATAGTACTGGAGTGTTATAAGAGGAGAGGCTGATATCAGTCACACATATGATGTAATGTCTCTGGAGGATATAAGAGGAGCGGCTGATATCAGTCACACATATGATGTAATGTCTCTGGAGGATATAATAGTACTGGAGTGATATAAGAGGAGCCGCTGATATCAGTCACATATGATGTAATGTCTCTGGAGGATATAATAATGCTGGAGTGATATAAGAGGAGCGGCTGATATCAGTCACATATATGATGTAATGTCTCTGGAGGATATAATAGTGCTGGAGTGTTATAAGAGGAGGGGCTGATATCAGTCACATATATGATGTAATGTCTCTGGAGGATATAATAGTGCTGGAGTGATATAAGAGGAGCCGCTGATATCAGTCACACATATGATGTAATGTCTCTGGAGGATATAATAGTGCTGGAGTGATATAAGAGGAGCGGCTGATATCAGTCACATATGATGTAATGTCTCTGGAGGATATAATAGTGCTGGAGTGATATAAGAGGAGCGGCTGATATCAGTCACACATATGATGTAATGTCTCTGGAGGATATAATAGTACTGGAGTGTTATAAGAGGAGAGGCTGATATCAGTCACACATATGATGTAATGTCTCTGGAGGATATAAGAGGAGCGGCTGATATCAGTCACACATATGATGTAATGTCTCTGGAGGATATAATAGTACTGGAGTGATATAAGAGGAGCGGCTGATATCAGTCACATATGATGTAATGTCTCTGGAGGATATAATAATGCTGGAGTGATATAAGAGGAGCTGCTGATATCAGTCACACATATGATGTAATGTCTCTGGAGGATATAATAGTACTGGAGTGTTATAAGAGGAGCGGCTGATATCAGTCACATATGATGTAATGTCTCTGGAGGATATAATAGTACTGGAGTGTTATAAGAGGAGCGGCTGATATCAGTCACACATGATGTAATGTCTCTGGAGGATATAATAGTACTGGAGTGTTATAAGAGGAGCGGCTGATATCAGTGACATATGATGTAATGTCTCTGGAGGATATAAGAGGAGCGGCTGATATCAGTCACATATGATGTAATGTCTCTGGAGGATATAATAGTGCTGGAGTGATATAAGAGGAGCGGCTGATATCAGTCACACATATGATGTAATGTCTTTGGAGGATATAATAGTGCTGGAGTGTTATAAGAGGAGCGGCTGATATCAGTCACATATGATGTAATGTCTCTGGAGGATATAATAGTACTGGAGTGTTATAAGAGGAGCGGCTGATATCAGTCACACATATGATGTAATGTCTCTGGAGGATATAATAGTACTGGAGTGATATAAGAGGAGCGGCTGATATCAGTCACACATATGATGTAATGTCTCTGGAGGATATAATAGTACTGGAGTGATATAAGAGGAGCGGCTGATATCAGTCACACATATGATGTAATGTCTCTGGAGGATATAATAGTACTGGAGTGATATAAGAGGAGCGGCTGATATCAGTCACATATGATGTAATGTCTTTGGAGGATATAATAGTGCTGGAGTGTTATAAGAGGAGCGGCTGATATCAGTCACATATGATGTAATGTCTCTGGAGGATATAATAGTACTGGAGTGATATAAGAGGAGCGGCTGATATCAGTCACACATGATGTAATGTCTCTGGAGGATATAATAGTACTGGAGTGTTATAAGAGGAGCGGCTGATATCAGTGACATATGATGTAATGTCTCTGGAGGATATAAGAGGAGCGGCTGATATCAGTCACATATGATGTAATGTCTCTGGAGGATATAATAGTGCTGGAGTGATATAAGAGGAGCGGCTGATATAAGTCACACATATGATGTAATGTCTTTGGAGGATATAATAGTGCTGGAGTGTTATAAGAGGAGCGGCTGATATCAGTCACATATGATGTAATGTCTCTGGAGGATATAATAGTACTGGAGTGTTATAAGAGGAGCGGCTGATATCAGTCACACATATGATGTAATGTCTCTGGAGGATATAATAGTACTGGAGTGATATAAGAGGAGCGGCTGATATCAGTCACACATATGATGTAATGTCTCTGGAGGATATAATAGTACTGGAGTGATATAAGAGGAGCGGCTGATATCAGTCACATATGATGTAATGTCTCTGGAGGATATAATAGTGCTGGAGTGTTATAAGAGGAGCGGCTGATATCAGTCACACATATGATGTAATGTCTCTGGAGGATATAATAGTGCTGGAGTGTTATAAGAGGAGCGGCTGATATCAGTCACACATATGATGTAATGTCTGGAGGATATAATAGTACTGGAGTGATATAAGAGGAGCGGCTGATATCAGTCACACATATGATGTAATGTCTCTGGAGGATATAATAGTGCTGGAGTGATATAAGAGGAGCGGCTGATATCAGTCACATATATGATGTAATGTCTGGAGAATATAATAGTACTGGAGTGATATAAGAGGAGCGGCTGATATCAGTCACACATATGATGTAATGTCTCTGGAGGATATAATAGTACTGGAGTGTTATAAGAGGAGGGGCTGATATCAGTCACACATATGATGTAATGTCTCTGGAGGATATAATAGTACAGGAGTGTTATAAGAGGAGCGGCTGATATCAGTCACACATATGATGTAATGTCTCTGGAGGATATAATAGTACTGGAGTGTTATAAGAGGAGCGGCTGATATCAGTCACATATGATGTAATGTCTCTGGAGGATATAATAGTACTGGAGTGATATAAGAGGAGCGGCTGATATCAGTCACATATGATGTAATGTCTCTGGAGGATATAATAGTGCTGGAGTGATATAAGAGGAGCGGCTGATATCAGTCACACATATGATGTAATGTCTTTGGAGGATATAATAGTACTGGAGTGTTATAAGAGGAGCGGCTGATATCAGTCACACATATGATGTAATGTCTCTGGAGGATATAAGAGGAGCGGCTGATATCAGTCACACATGATGTAATGTCTCTGGAGGATATAATAGTGCTGGAGTGTTATAAGAGGAGCGGCTGATATCAGTCACACATGATGTAATGTCTCTGGAGGATATAATAGTACTGGAGTGATATAAGAGGAGCGGCTGATATCAGTCACACATATGATGTAATGTCTCTGGGGGATATAATAGTACTGGAGTGATATAAGAGGAGCGGCTGATATCAGTCACATATGATGTAATGTCTCTGGAGGATATAATAGTGCTGGAGTGATATAAGAGGAGCGGCTGATATCAGTCACATATGATGTAATGTCTCTGGAGGATATAATAGTGCTGGAGTGATATAAGAGGAGCGGCTGATATCAGTCACACATATGATGTAATGTCTCTGGAGGATATAATAGTACTGGAGTGATATAAGAGGAGCGGCTGATATCAGTCACATATGATGTAATGTCTCTGGAGGATATAATAGTACTGGAGTGTTATAAGAGGAGCGGCTGATATCAGTCACACATATGATGTAATGTCTCTGGAGGATATAATAGTACTGGAGTGTTATAAGAGGAGCGGCTGATATCAGTCACATATGATGTAATGTCTCTGGAGGATATAATAGTGCTGGAGTGATATAAGAGGAGAGGCTGATATCAGTCACATATGATGTAATGTCTCTGGAGGATATAATAGTACTGGAGTGATATAAGAGGAGCGGCTGATATCAGTCACACATATGATGTAATGTCTCTGGAGGATATAATAGTGCTGGAGTGATATAAGAGGAGCGGCTGATATCAGTCACATATATGATGTAATGTCTGGAGAATATAATAGTACTGGAGTGATATAAGAGGAGCGGCTGATATCAGTCACACATATGATGTAATGTCTCTGGAGGATATAATAGTGCTGGAGTGATATAAGAGGAGCGGCTGATATCAGTCACATATGATGTAATGTCTGGAGGATATAATAGTACTGGAGTGTTATAAGAGGAGCGGCTGATATCAGTCACACATATGATGTAATGTCTCTGGAGGATATAATAGTACTGGAGTGATATAAGAGAAGCGGCTGATATCAGTCACATATGATGTAATGTCTCTGGAGGATATAATAGTACTGGAGTGTTATAAGAGGAGCGGCTGATATCAGTCACATATATGATGTAATGTCTCTGGAGGATATAATAGTGCTGGAGTGATATAAGAGGAGCCGCTGATATCAGTCACACATATGATGTAATGTCTCTGGAGGATATAATAGTGCTGGAGTGATATAAGAGGAGCGGCTGATATCAGTCACATATGATGTAATGTCTCTGGAGGATATAATAGTGCTGGAGTGATATAAGAGGAGCGGCTGATATCAGTCACACATATGATGTAATGTCTCTGGAGGATATAATAGTACTGGAGTGTTATAAGAGGAGAGGCTGATATCAGTCACACATATGATGTAATGTCTCTGGAGGATATAAGAGGAGCGGCTGATATCAGTCACACATATGATGTAATGTCTCTGGAGGATATAATAGTACTGGAGTGATATAAGAGGAGCCGCTGATATCAGTCACATATGATGTAATGTCTCTGGAGGATATAATAATGCTGGAGTGATATAAGAGGAGCGGCTGATATCAGTCACATATATGATGTAATGTCTCTGGAGGATATAATAGTGCTGGAGTGTTATAAGAGGAGGGGCTGATATCAGTCACATATATGATGTAATGTCTCTGGAGGATATAATAGTGCTGGAGTGATATAAGAGGAGCCGCTGATATCAGTCACACATATGATGTAATGTCTCTGGAGGATATAATAGTGCTGGAGTGATATAAGAGGAGCGGCTGATATCAGTCACATATGATGTAATGTCTCTGGAGGATATAATAGTGCTGGAGTGATATAAGAGGAGCGGCTGATATCAGTCACACATATGATGTAATGTCTCTGGAGGATATAATAGTACTGGAGTGTTATAAGAGGAGAGGCTGATATCAGTCACACATATGATGTAATGTCTCTGGAGGATATAAGAGGAGCGGCTGATATCAGTCACACATATGATGTAATGTCTCTGGAGGATATAATAGTACTGGAGTGATATAAGAGGAGCGGCTGATATCAGTCACATATGATGTAATGTCTCTGGAGGATATAATAATGCTGGAGTGATATAAGAGGAGCTGCTGATATCAGTCACACATATGATGTAATGTCTCTGGAGGATATAATAGTACTGGAGTGATATAAGAGGATCGGCTGATATCAGTCACATATGATGTAATGTCTCTGGAGGATATAATAGTACTGGAGTGTTATAAGAGGAGCGGCTGATATCAGTCACACATATGATGTAATGTCTCTGGAGGATATAATAGTGCTGGAGTGATATAAGAGGAGCGGCTGATATCAGTCACATATGATGTAATGTCTCTGGAGGATATAATAGTACTGGAGTGATATAAGAGGAGCGGCTGATATCAGTCACACATATGATGTAATGTCTCTGGAGGATATAATAGTGCTGGAGTGATATAAGAGGAGCTGCTGATATCAGTCACATATATGATGTAATGTCTCTGGGGGATATAATAGTACTGGAGTGATATAAGAGGAGCGGCTGATATCAGTCACACATATGATGTAATGTCTCTGGAGGATATAATAGTACTGGAGTGTTATAAGAGGAGCGGCTGATATCAGTCACATATGATGTAATGTCTCTGGAGGATATAATAGTACTGGAGTGATATAAGAGGAGCGGCTGATATCAGTCACATATGATGTAATGTCTCTGGAGGATATAATAGTACTGGAGTGTTATAAGAGGAGCGGCTGATATCAGTCACATATGATGTAATGTCTCTGGAGGATATAATAGTGGTGGAGTGTTATAAGAGGAGCGGCTGATATCAGTCACATATATGATGTAATGTCTCTGGAGGATATAATAGTACTGGAGTGTTATAAGAGAAGCGGCTGATATCAGTCACATATGATGTAATGTCTCTGGAGGATATAATAGTACTGGAGTGATATAAGAGGAGCGGCTGATATCAGTCACACATATGATGTAATGTCTCTGGAGGATATAATAGTACTGGAGTGTTATAAGAGGAGCGGCTGATATCAGTCACATATGATGTAATGTCTCTGGAGGATATAATAGTACTGGAGTGTTATAAGAGAAGCGGCTGATATCAGTCACATATGATATAATGTCTCTGGAGGATATAATAGTACTGGAGTGATATAAGAGGAGCGGCTGATATCAGTCACACATATGATGTAATGTCTCTGGAGGATATAATAGTACTGGAGTGTTATAAGAGGAGCGGCTGATATCAGTCACACATATGATGTAATGTCTCTGGAGGATATAATAGTACTGGAGTGATATAAGAGGAGCGGCTGATATCAGTCACACATATGATGTAATGTCTCTGGAGGATATAATAGTACTGGAGTGTTATAAGAGGAGCGGCTGATATCAGTCACATATGATGTAATGTCTCTGGAGGATATAATAGTACTGGAGTGTTATAAGAGGAGCGGCTGATATCAGTCACACATATGATGTAATGTCTCTGGAGGATATAATAGTACTGGAGTGTTATAAGAGGAGCGGCTGATATCAGTCACATATGATGTAATGTCTCTGGAGGATATAATAGTGCTGGAGTGATATAAGAGGAGCGGCTGATATCAGTCACATATGATGTAATGTCTGGAGGATATAATAGTACTGGAGTGATATAAGAGGAGCGGCTGATATCAGTCACACACATGATGTAATGTCTCTGGAGGATATAATAGTACTGGAGTGATATAAGAGGAGCGGCTGATATCAGTCACATATATGATGTCTCTGGAGGATATAATAGTACTGGAGTGTTATAAGAGGAGCGGCTGATATCAGTCACACATATGATGTAATGTCTCTGGAGGATATAATAGTACTGGAGTGATATAAGAGGAGCGGCTGATATCAGTCACACATATGATGTAATGTCTCTGGAGGATATAATAGTGCTGGAGTGATATAAGAGGAGCGGCTGATATCAGTCACACATATGATGTAATGTCTCTGGAGGATATAATAGTACTGGAGTGTTATAAGAGGAGCGGCTGATATCAGTCACACATATGATGTAATGTCTCTGGAGGATATAATAGTGCTGGAGTGTTATAAGAGGAGCTGCTGATATCAGTCACATATATGATGTAATGTCTCTGGGGGATATAATAGTACTGGAGTGATATAAGAGGAGCGGCTGATATCAGTCACACATATGATGTAATGTCTCTGGAGGATATAATAGTACTGGAGTGATATAAGAGGTGCGGCTGATATCAGTCACATATGATGTAATGTCTCTGGAGGATATAATAGTACTGGAGCGTTATAAGAGGAGCGGCTGATATCAGTCACACATATGATGTAATGTCTCTGGAGGATATAATAGTGCTGGAGTGATATAAGAGGAGCGGCTGATATCAGTCACATATATGATGTAATGTCTCTGGAGGATATAATAGTGCTGGAGTGTTATAAGAGGAGCGGCTGATATCAGTCACACATATGATGTAATGTCTCTGGAGGATATATTAGTACTGGAGTGATATAAGAGGAGCGGCTGATATCAGTCACATATGATGTAATGTCTCTGGAGGATATAATAGTGCTGGAGTGATATAAGAGGAGCGGCTGATATCAGTCACATATGATGTAATGTCTCTGGAGGATATAATAGTACTGGAGTGTTATAAGAGGAGCGGCTGATATCAGTCACACATATGATGTAATGTCTCTGGAGGATATAATAGTACTGGAGTGTTATAAGAGGAGCGGCTGATATCAGTCACATATGATGTAATGTCTCTGGAGGATATAATAGTACTGGAGTGATATAAGAGGAGCGGCTGATATCAGTCACATATGATGTAATGTCTCTGGAGTATATAATAGTACTGGAGTGATATAAGAGGAGCGGCTGATATCAGTCACACATATGATGTAATGTCTCTGGAGGATATAATAGTACTGGAGTGTTATAAGAGGAGCGGCTGATATCAGTCACACACATGATGTAATGTCTCTGGAGGATATAATAGTACTGGAGTGATATAAGAGGAGCGGCTGATATCAGTCACACATATGATGTAATGTCTCTGGGGGATATAATAGTACTGGAGTGATATAAGAGGAGCGGCTGATATCAGTCACACATATGATGTAATGTCTCTGGAGGATATAATAGTGCTGGAGTGATATAAGAGGAGCGGCTGATATCAGTCACACATATGATGTAATGTCTCTGGAGGATATAATAGTACTGGAGTGTTATAAGAGGAGCGGCTGATATCAGTCACACATATGATGTAATGTCTCTGGAGGATATAATAGTGCTGGAGTGTTATAAGAGGAGCTGCTGATATCAGTCACATATATGATGTAATGTCTCTGGGGGATATAATAGTACTGGAGTGATATAAGAGGAGCGGCTGATATCAGTCACACATATGATGTAATGTCTCTGGAGGATATAATAGTACTGGAGTGATATAAGAGGAGCGGCTGATATCAGTCACATATGATGTAATGTCTCTGGAGGATATAATAGTACTGGAGCGTTATAAGAGGAGCGGCTGATATCAGTCACACATATGATGTAATGTCTCTGGAGGATATAATAGTGCTGGAGTGATATAAGAGGAGCGGCTGATATCAGTCACATATATGATGTAATGTCTCTGGAGGATATAATAGTGCTGGAGTGTTATAAGAGGAGCGGCTGATATCAGTCACACATATGATGTAATGTCTCTGGAGGATATATTAGTACTGGAGTGATATAAGAGGAGCGGCTGATATCAGTCACATATGATGTAATGTCTCTGGAGGATATAATAGTGCTGGAGTGATATAAGAGGAGCGGCTGATATCAGTCACATATGATGTAATGTCTCTGGAGGATATAATAGTACTGGAGTGTTATAAGAGGAGCGGCTGATATCAGTGACACATATGATGTAATGTCTCTGGAGGATATAATAGTACTGGAGTGTTATAAGAGGAGCGGCTGATATCAGTCACATATGATGTAATGTCTCTGGAGGATATAATAGTACTGGAGTGATATAAGAGGAGCGGCTGATATCAGTCACATATGATGTAATGTCTCTGGAGTATATAATAGTACTGGAGTGATATAAGAGGAGCGGCTGATATCAGTCACACATATGATGTAATGTCTCTGGAGGATATAATAGTACTGGAGTGTTATAAGAGGAGCGGCTGATATCAGTCACATATGATGTAATGTCTCTGGAGGATATAATAGTACTGGAGTGATATAAGAGGAGCGGCTGATATCAGTCACATATGATGTAATGTCTCTGGAGGATATAATAGTACTGGAGTGATATAAGAGGAGCGGCTGATATCAGTCACACATATGATGTAATGTCTCTGGAGGATATAATAGTGCTGGAGTGATATAAGAGGAGCGGCTGATATCAGTCACACATATGATGTAATGTCTCTGGAGGATATAATAGTACTGGAGTGATATAAGAGGAGCGGCTGATATCAGTCACACATATGATGTAATGTCTCTGGAGGATATAATAGTACTGGAGTGTTATAAGAGGAGCGGCTGATATCAGTCACACATATGTATGTAACTAATATTATATTATTAAATATTATTATTATACTGTATGGGGGCACTAAAGGGGCATTATACATTTTTTATGTGGCATTTTTTTTTAATGATGGGGTGGGGTGCCGAAGGATCATTTCGCACAGGGCGCCATCTATCCTAGAGCCGGCCCTGTATAGGTATATGTTGTTTAGGGGTCCATATAGCCCAATATCCTTCTATACCCCTCCCCCCTCCATATCACACCCATAGATCCTACATCACACAATGACCGGCACAGACTATTCCAGAATCATTGGTGCCGCAGATGGCCGAGCAGATTCATGTTCACGTCCCACGCTGCTGGAATGTGATCGCTTCCTGTAAACAGCGACTAATTATGAACAATATTTCCTCACTTTCCCACGAGCTACTAAATCCGAGAAAGAGAAAACTGATTCTGACTGTTTTGTGAAAAACAAGAAATTATGTAAGAAAAGGAGCTCGTTCTCAGCGTGAAGACATTAATAAGGGAGCAATGAGATGACGGCATTAACTCTTTGTATTAGGGTTCACAAAGATTTATACCCTAAACAAGCTGATATTTTATAATGACTGGTATAGTCCTTTAAATTCCAGCAGTATTCTGAATGCAGCTCTGGGTGTGACTGGAGTATAAGACATTGTGTAGCTCAAGATGAATCTACATTATACACCACATGACCAGAAGCATGCGGACCCCCTTTACGTGATAGTTTTAGCCATTTCCACCATAGCCATTGCTAATCTTCATAGACAAATATAAGCAGTAGAATGGGTCGTAGTGAAGAGCCCTGTGACTGCCACTGTGGCGCTACCATAGGATGCCACCGCACCAACCAAGTCAGTTCATCACATCCCTGCCCTGGAAGCATCATCAGAAGAAGATCTATTTATCAGGAACTACATTATTGGGTTCCTAAGGCGAGACATAAGCCTGAGAATCCCACGCTCAATGCCAGGTGGCGGCTGGAGTGGAGTAAAGCCAACATCACTGGACTCAAACAGTGGAAATACATAGACCACACTCAATCCCACGCTCAATGCCAGGTGGCAGCTGGAGTGGGGTAAAGCCAACATCACTGGACTCAAACAGTGGAAATACATAGACCACACTCAATCCCACGCTCAATGCCAGATGGCAGCTGGAGTGGAGTAAAGCCAACATCACTGGACTCAAACAGTGGAAATGCATTTGACCTTCTGGTAGTCTGAAGGTCAGGAGTAGACTGTGTAATTGGAATAATGTTCTGCAGTTCATCATGATTGGACTTCGGAGTTTCAGTGCAGGGAAATACAATGACATCTAGAAAATGATTACAACTTTATGGTAAGGGTGTGTTCACACTCAAACTCAAAAACATCTGAAAATACGGAGCTGCTTTCAAGGGATAAGGGTATGTTCACACGCACTGTTTTCAGATGTAATTCGGGCGTTTTACGCCTCGAATTACGCCTGAAAAAACGCCCCTAATACGCCTACAAACATCTGCCCATTCCTTTCAATGGGTTTTACGATGTTCTGTTCCCACGAAGTGCAATTTTACACGTCGCTGTCAAAAGACGGCGCGTAAAAAGACGCCCGCGTGAAAGAAGTGCATGTCACTTCTTGGGACGTTTTTGGAGCCGTTTTTTATTGACTCCATTGAAAAGCAGCTCCAATAACGGACGTAAAATACGCCGCGAAAAACGCGAGTTGTTAAAAAACGTCTGAAAATCAGGAACTGTTTTCAGGCGAAGACAGCTCCGTAATTTCAGACATATTTTGCTAAGCCGTGTGAGCATGCCCTCGAAGCTCCTGATTTTCATACGTTTTTTTAAGCCACTTGCGCTTTTCGGCGGCGGTTTTTACGGCCATTTTTGTAGCCTTTTTTCAATAGAGTCTATGAAAAACGGCTCCAAAAATGTCCCAAGACCTGCACTTCTTTTTCGCGGCCGGTTTTTTATGCGGCCATTTTTCAAAACGGCCGTTAAAAACAGCCCGTCGGAACAGAACGCCGTTTTTCACATTGAAATCAATGGGCAGATGTTTGGAAGCGTTCTGCTTCCGATTTTTCGGCCGTGTGAACATACCCTGACACTTTTAGTTTCTCCTGAATGAACTTTTGAACTTTAGCCCTAACCAACACCCAACAAAGTGCCCGGCCTTATCACCCAACTTCCGTGCCCAACCTCATTAATGCTTCTGTGGCTAAGTAGATGCAGATCTCTACTGCCATCTAGTGGAAGAATTCCCAGAAGAGCGAGGGATTTTATGGTAGCAACAGAGGGGGGAGATGATGCTATTTTAATATCCCAGGTCTTAATATGAATTGATTAACAAGCACATGTCATGTTGTTTATTTCTGCACATTTCAACTCTAAAGAACCTCCAGAAGTGAAGCTCAAGATTTCTAGAAAAATTACTGCAAATACTCAACCTAATTTCTTCTTCTTAAAGTTTTAAAGAGGAAAAACCCCAAAATCTTACGCCGAAAGTCTAACACTGAACCCACCAGTCATCACCATGAAGACCGCGGCTATAACATGGTGGATCATATCTGTTCTCCTAGTTGTCGTCTCCGAGGGGCAGAGCTCAGCTCAGGACTTGTCAGAGACCCAGAAGAAGGCGCTGGAAAACATCATGAAACATTTCCACAACAAAGATCACATCCGGAATGGATTTATAGTTTCCAGCATCAACGAGTCCATCGAAACTGTAAGTGCCCCTCAGAGCAAGGATTTGGGAAAATGAAAATATGCCACAAATATCAGTTAATTTTTTGCTTATAGGGGGCAGTATTAGGGTATGTTCACACGGCAAGCAAAAACGGCTGTAAAACACGGAGATTTTCAAGGGAAAACAGCCTCTGATTTTCAGCCGTTTTTTAAGCATCAAGTGTTTTTTGATACGTTTTTTACGGCCGTTTTTGGAGCTGTTGAAAAACAATGAAAAACATCTCCAAAAATGGCTCAAGAATTGACATGCACTTTTTTTTTACGGGGCGTTTTTTTAAACGCAGATGTCAGAAGGTGTTTAGCCTCCCGTATTTTCAGCCGTTTTCGGGGCGTTTACTGCCCGAAAAACGGCTGAACATAAGTCGTGTGAACACACTCTGATAGAAGTTATATTCTTATATATAGCGGCAGTATTATAGTAGTTATATTCTTGTATATAGGGGGCAGTATTATAGTAGTTATATTCTTGTATATAGGAGCAGTATTATAGTAGTTATATTCTTGTATATAGGAACAGTATTATAGTAGTTATATTCTTGTATATAGGGGGCAGTATTATAGTAGTTATATTCTTGTATATAGGAGCAGTATTATAGTAGTTATATTCTTGTATATAGGAGGCAGTATTATAGTAGTTATATTCTTGTAAATAGGGGCAGTATTATAGTAGTTATATTCTTGTATATAGGGAGCAGTATTATAGTAGTTATATTCTTGTATATAGGGGGCAGTATTATAGTAGTTATATTCTTGTATATAGGAGGCAGTATTATAGTAGTTATATTCTTGTATATAGGGGGCAGTATTATAGTAGTTATATTCTTGTATATAGGAGCAGTATTATAGTAGTTATATTCTTGTATATAGGGGCAGTATTATAGTAGTTATATTCTTGTATATAGGGGCAGTATTATAGTAGTTATATTCTTGTATATAGGAGCAGTATTATAGTAGTTATATTCTTATATATAGCGGCAGTATTATAGTAGTTATATTCTTGTATATAGGGAGCAGTATTATAGTAGATATATTCTTGTATATAGGGGGCAGTATTATAGTAATTATATTCTTGTATATAGGATATAGGAGCAGTATTATAGTAGTTATATTCTTGTATATAGGGGCAGTATTATAGTAGTTATATTCTTGTATATAGGAGCAGTATTATAGTAGTTATATTCTTGTATATAGGGAGCAGTATTATAGTAGTTATATTCTTGTATATAGGGGGCAGTATTATAGTAGTTATATTCTTGTATATAGGAGGCAGTATTATAGTAGTTATATTCTTGTATATAGGGGCAGTATTATAGTAGTTATATTCTTGTATATAGGAGCAGTATTATAGTAGTTATATTCTTATATATAGCGGCAGTATTATAGTAGTTATATTCTTGTATATAGGAGCAGTATTATAGTAGTTATAGTCTTGTATATAGGGGCAGTATTATAGTAGTTATATTCTTGTATATAGGAGTCAGTATTATAGTGGTTATATTCTTGTATATAGGGGGCAGTATTATAGTAGTTATATTCTTGTATATAGGGGCAGTATTATAGTAGTTATATTCTTGTATATAGGGGCAGTATTATAGTAGTTATATTCTTGTATATAGGGGGCAGTATTATAGTAGTTATATTCTTGTATATAGGGGGCAGTATTATAGTAGTTATATTCTTGTATATAGGAGTCAGTATTATAGTGGTTATATTCTTGTATATAGGGGGCAGTATTATAGTAGTTATATTCTTGTATATAGGGGCAGTATTATAGTAGTTATATTCTTGTATATAGGAGCAGTATTATAGTAGTTATATTCTTGTATATAGGGGGCAGTATTATAGTAGTTATATTCTTGTATATAGGAGCAGTATTATAGTAGTTATATTCTTGTATATAGGAGGCAGTATTATAGTAGTTATATTCTTGTATATAGGGGGCAGTATTATAGTAGTTATATTCTTGTATATAGGAGGCAGTATTATAGTAGTTATATTCTTGTATATAGGGGGCAGTATTATAGTAGTTATATTCTTGTATATAGGATCAGTATTATAGTAGTTATATTCTTGTATATAGGAGAAGTATTATAGTAGTTATATTCTTGTATATAGGGGGCAGTATTATAGTAGTTATATTCTTGTATATAGGAGCAGTATTATAGTAGTTATATTCTTATATATAGCGGCAGTATTATAGTAGTTATATTCTTGTATATAAGAGCAGTATTATAGTAGTTATATTCTTGTATATAGGAGCAGTATTATAGTAGTTATATTCTTGTATATAGGGGCAGTATTATAGTAGTTATATTCTTGTATATAGGAGCAGTATTATAGTAGTTATATTCTTGTATATAGGGGGCAGTATTATAGTAGTTATATTCTTGTATATAGGGGGCAGTATTATAGTAGTTATATTCTTGTATATAGGAGCAGTATTATAGTAGTTATATTCTTGTATATAGGAGGCAGTATTATAGTAGTTATATTCTTGTATATAGGGGCAGTATTATAGTAGTTATATTCTTGTATATAGGGAGCAGTATTATAGTAGTTATATTCTTGTATATAGGGGGCAGTATTATAGTAGTTATATTCTTGTATATAGGAGGCAGTATTATAGTAGTTATATTCTTGTATATAGGGGGCAGTATTATAGTAGTTATATTCTTGTATATAGGAGCAGTATTATAGTAGTTATATTCTTGTATATAGGGGCAGTATTATAGTAGTTATATTCTTGTATATAGGGGGCAGTATTATAGTAGTTATATTCTTGTATATAGGAGCAGTATTATAGTAGTTATATTCTTGTATATAGGGGCAGTATTATAGTAGTTATATTCTTGTATATAGGAGCAGTATTATAGTAGTTATATTCTTATATATAGCGGCAGTATTATAGTAGTTATATTCTTGTATATAGGGAGCAGTATTATAGTAGATATATTCTTGTATATAGGGGGCAGTATTATAGTAATTATATTCTTGTATATAGGATATAGGAGCAGTATTATAGTAGTTATATTCTTGTATATAGGGGCAGTATTATAGTAGTTATATTCTTGTATATAGGAGCAGTATTATAGTAGTTATATTCTTGTATATAGGGAGCAGTATTATAGTAGTTATATTCTTGTATATAGGGGGCAGTATTATAGTAGTTATATTCTTGTATATAGGAGGCAGTATTATAGTAGTTATATTCTTGTATATAGGGGCAGTATTATAGTAGTTATATTCTTGTATATAGGAGCAGTATTATAGTAGTTATATTCTTATATATAGCGGCAGTATTATAGTAGTTATATTCTTGTATATAGGAGCAGTATTATAGTAGTTATAGTCTTGTATATAGGGGCAGTATTATAGTAGTTATATTCTTGTATATAGGAGTCAGTATTATAGTGGTTATATTCTTGTATATAGGGGGCAGTATTATAGTAGTTATATTCTTGTATATAGGGGCAGTATTATAGTAGTTATATTCTTGTATATAGGGGCAGTATTATAGTAGTTATATTCTTGTATATAGGGGGCAGTATTATAGTAGTTATATTCTTGTATATAGGGGGCAGTATTATAGTAGTTATATTCTTGTATATAGGAGTCAGTATTATAGTGGTTATATTCTTGTATATAGGGGGCAGTATTATAGTAGTTATATTCTTGTATATAGGGGCAGTATTATAGTAGTTATATTCTTGTATATAGGAGCAGTATTATAGTAGTTATATTCTTGTATATAGGAGGCAGTATTATAGTAGTTATATTCTTGTATATAGGGGCAGTATTATAGTAGTTATATTCTTGTATATAGGGAGCAGTATTATAGTAGTTATATTCTTGTATATAGGGGGCAGTATTATAGTAGTTATATTCTTGTATATAGGAGGCAGTATTATAGTAGTTATATTCTTGTATATAGGGGGCAGTATTATAGTAGTTATATTCTTGTATATAGGAGCAGTATTATAGTAGTTATATTCTTGTATATAGGGGCAGTATTATAGTAGTTATATTCTTGTATATAGGGGGCAGTATTATAGTAGTTATATTCTTGTATATAGGAGCAGTATTATAGTAGTTATATTCTTGTATATAGGGGCAGTATTAGGGCGGGTTCACACGTGGCGGAATTTCACTTAAATTCCGCTGCGGACACTCCGCAGCGTTAATCCGCAGCGGTGCCGTTTGTCCATTGACTTACACTTTAATTTAGCAGTGTTCGTTTAGACGAGGCGTAAAATTCCGCTGCGGAGCATAGGCTGCGGAGCGGAATTTGGTGTCCGCAGCATGCTCTGTCTGTTGCGGAGCACTGGCGGACTCATGGCGGAATTTCTCCATTGACTTCAATGGAGAGTCAAAATTCCGCAATGAAGTCCGCAGATCTTATGTGTGCTGCGGAGCGTATTGGTTTTACTACCATGACATTTCTTCATTCTGGCTGGACCTATGTATTTCTAGGTCTACAGCCAGACTGAGGAAGTCAATGGGGCTCCCGTAATGACGGGAGCGTTGCTAGGAGACGTCAGTAAATAGTCACTGTCCAGGGTGCTGAAAGAGTTAAGCGATCGGCAGTAACTGTTTCTGCACCCGGGACATTGACTACCGATCTCAATATACATGTATCTGTAAAAAAACATATAAGTTCATACTTACCGAGAACTCCCTGCGTCTGTCTCCAGTCCGGCCTCCCAGGATGACGTTTCAGTGTAAGTGACGGCTGCAGCCAATCACAGGCCAAGCACAGGCTGCAGCGGTCACATGGACTGGCGCGTCATCCAGGGAGGTCGGGCTGGATGCCGAAAGAGGGACGCGTCACCAAGACAACGGCCGGTAAGTATGAAATTCTTTTACTTTCACTAGGGAAAGTGCTGTCCCTTCTCTCTATCCTGCACTGATAGGGAGAAGGGAAGCACTTTTCCCGCAGTCCGCAGCAGCTAGTCCGCATCAATTTACTGCACATTTTGTGCAGATCCGCAGCAGAATCTGCAACGCAGATTCTGTGCGGCATTGATGCGGACAGTTGCGGAGGAAATCCGCCACGTGTGGTCATGCCCTTATAGTAGTTATATTCTTGTATATAGGAGCAGTATTATAGTAGTTATATTCTTATATATAGCGGCAGTATTATAGTAGTTATATTCTTGTATATAGGGAGCAGTATTATAGTAGATATATTCTTGTATATAGGGGGCAGTATTATAGTAATTATATTCTTGTATATAGGATATAGGAGCAGTATTATAGTAGTTATATTCTTGTATATAGGGGGCAGTATTATAGTAATTATATTCTTGTATATAGGGGCAGTATTATAGTAGTTATATTCTTGTATATAGGGGCAGTATTATAGTAGTTATATTCTTGTATATAGGAGCAGTATTATAGTAGTTATATTCTTGTATATAGGGGCAGTATTATAGTAGTTATATTCTTGTATATAGGAGCAGTATTATAGTAGTTATATTCTTGTATATAGGGAGCAGTATTATAGTAGTTATATTCTTGTATATAGGGGGCAGTATTATAGTAGTTATATTCTTGTATATAGGAGGCAGTATTATAGTAGTTATATTCTTGTATATAGGGGCAGTATTATAGTAGTTATATTCTTGTATATAGGAGCAGTATTATAGTAGTTATATTCTTATATATAGCGGCAGTATTATAGTAGTTATATTCTTGTATATAGGAGCAGTATTATAGTAGTTATAGTCTTGTATATAGGGGCAGTATTATAGTAGTTATATTCTTGTATATAGGAGTCAGTATTATAGTGGTTATATTCTTGTATATAGGGGGCAGTATTATAGTAGTTATATTCTTGTATATAGGGGCAGTATTATAGTAGTTATATTCTTGTATATAGGGGCAGTATTATAGTAGTTATATTCTTGTATATAGGAGGCAGTATTATAGTAGTTATATTCTTGTATATAGGAGCAGTATTATAGTAGTTATATTCTTATATATAGCGGCAGTATTATAGTAGTTATATTCCTGTATATAGGGGCAGTATTATAGTAGATATATTCCTGTATATAGGAGCAGTATTATAGTAGTTATATTCTTGTATATAGGAGCAGTATTATAGTAGTTATATTCTTGTATATAGGGGCAGTATTATAGTAGTTATATTCTTGTATATAGGAGCAGTATTATAGTAGTTATATTCTTGTATATAGGGGCAGCATTATAGTACTTATATTCTTGTATATAGGGGCAGTATTATAGTACTTATATTCTTGTATATAGGGGGCAGTATTATAGTAGTTATATTCTTGTATATAGGGGCAGTATTATAGTAGTTATATTCCTGTATATAGGAGCAGTATTATAGTAGTTATATTCTTGTATATAGGGGGCAGTATTATAGTAGTTATATTCTTCTACATAGGAGGCAGTATTATAGTAGTTATATACTTGTATATAGGCGCAGTAATATAGTAGTTATATTCTTGTATATAGGGGCAGTATTATAGTAGTTATATTCTTGTATATAGGAAGCAGTATTATAGTAGTTATATTCTTGTATACAGGGGCAGTATTATAGTAGTTATATTCTTGTCCATAGGAGAGGATAGACGTGTGCTTGTGAGCTCCCTGTTAGGACTATGCATGGCTTCTGACCCAGGAGGAGGGGAGGGGTCCTGGGCTGATGATCCTGGGAAAGCCCAGAGTCTGGAGTTTGGCCTGCAGCATGGAGATGGTGGAGGTGAAGATCTGGAAATGGTGGCTGGTGAGTCAACTGAATCTCACGATGTTGGTGAATTGTGCACAAAAATGACAAAGAAAAATATCTTTAAAATGGAAATGCAAGTTCGCAAATTGAGAACTGAAATTAACCAAGAGACTGATCCAAAGGCAAAGCTGATGAAATGTGAGTGTCTGGATGTTTGCACACGTGAGCTGGTGATATTGAAGGAGAGATTGCAGAAAGAATCATGCACAGTACCCAAAATAAAGAACCGGGCAATGGAGAATAAAAGGGAGACCAGAGCCCAAACTGTGAAGAGAAAAAATATCATTGCAAAAAAAGACACTGACTATAAGACTGTGTATAATATTGTGGCGCAGGGAAACCCTGGAAGATATGAGTGTGCAGTGGCTGGAGGATCACATCTCTCATCATGTGTGGGGTCTGTGCAATCAGCCAACACAAATGCTGCTAAAGCTGCAGAGAAATGTGTGCCAGCTGACGAGGGGTTAACTGCAGTAGACTCTATGTGCAGTACTGATGAAGTGAATGCGAGTGGCACTCCTGGGAGTGAGCAAGAAAGTGCCTCATGTCCTGATATTATAAGTGAGACCTCGCTCAGCGCGGTGATTGACAGTCTGATATCTGATGAACCAGCGGCACAGGCTGAGGCGGACATTGCAGACCCATTTCTGGAGGTTCAGCCGCCCGCAGTGTCAGTGAATGGAGTGCAGGTTACACAGCGATCAGGAGTAGACCCAGGAGGATCTGCAGTACAATCAGCTGAGGAGAGGTCCAGTCCTGACCCACCTGCTGACAGACCTCAGTACAGGAGACTGTTCTCCAGCGTCACAAGACCGACTAACCCCACACCTCAGAGGAGGAACGCGGTCAGAATCAGGTACTCAGCACCAGAGGAAAACCTCCCCTCCAGACTCCACATTGGGAAAGTTTTGTTGAAGGAGTTTATGAAGTTTAAAGCTTCTGAGGTGTTCGCTCTGATCCACGTTCCCTCCAGCAGGAATTATGACATTAGTTTCAAGCTGCAATATAGTCTAGATTTATTCTGGAGTATTTTTAATGATACAAAGGAGCACGCGATGTGGGAGCATCTACATGTCATCCAGCTGACTAAACCCCAGGTAGTCACCGCCACCGTCCTGTTCCAGTCTGAGGTGGTGACTCTGGCAGATTTGCAGCACTGGTTGAGCAGATATTGTGAGGTGAAGAGACTGCCAACAAAGATCTATGATGAGGAGGAGATCTGGAATGGAGGATATTCTGTCAAGATTCAGCTGGTTCAGGAGAATGGAGTGACCAGACATCTGCCGCACTCCTTCTACCTGGGCTCGGAGAGAGGCGTATGTTACTACCCTGGTCAACCGCGACTGTGCCATAGATGTGGGGGCAGACACCTGGCATTCAACTGTTCCCGTATTAAGTGCTCACTATGTGGTCAGTTTGGGCATGTGAAGGACGATTGTACAGGACCTGTCATCTGTAACCTGTGATTAGGACCTGGACAGTGGCGTAACTACCGCGGTAGCAGCAGTAGCGGCTGCTACGGGGCCCGGGGCTTGAGGGGGCCCGGTGGCGCCGCTAGCAGCCGTTATGGCTACTACAGCGGTAGCGTCGCTACTGTGGGGCCCGCGACGCCGAGACTTACACAGGCCCTCTCATGCCTGTAGGTGTCGCTAGCACCGGAGGGGGCCCCAGTGCTAGCGGCAGCCAAACACATGTATTAGCACTGAATGGCCGGGCATGTTCCGTGCCTGACCATCCAGTGCCTTACAATGACACTGATTGGCTAGCGGCGCGATGACATCATCGCGCCGCTTCCATGCTTAGAAGGTGCTGATTGGCGGGGCAAGTCATTCTGCCCCGCCAATCAGCGTCATTGGAGGACGCTCGTTCAGCTCCTGCAGACATGCTCAGAAGAGAGCATGTCTGCATCGCCAGTGAACAGCGTGGGAACCGGAGAATGTGAGTATGTCAAGTTTTTGTTTTTTCCCCCTCATAAAAATGTGAATGGCATTATCTATAGTGGTGGGGGGGGGGGGGTCATCTTTATGTGGGCTATTATATATAGGGTTCTATATGTGGGGCAGTAGCTACAGGGGGGTCTATATGTGGGGCAGTAGCTACAGGGGGGGTCTATATGTGGGGCAGTAGCTACAGGGGGGGTCTATATGTGGGGGTGTGGGCCACTATATACAGGGGGCTCTATATGTGGGCCACTATATACAGGGGGGGTCTATATGTTGGCCACTATATACAGGGGGCTCTATATGTGAGCCATTATATACAGGGGGCTCTATATGTGGGCCACTATATACAGGGGGGGGGTCTATATGTGGGCCACTATATACAGGGGGGTCTATATGTGGGCCACTATATACAGGGGTGGGTTACCTGTGGGGCACTAGCAACAGGGTGGCTATATGTAGTGCACAGTCTACAGGGGTGGGCTATATGTGGGACACTATATACAGGGGGAGCTATATGTGAGACACTATGTACAGAGGTGGGCTATACGTGGAGCAAGAACTATAGGGGAAGCTATATGTAGGGCAGCACCGTGGCTCAGTGGTTAGCACTATTGCCTTGCAGCTCTGGAGTCCATATGTGGGCACTATCTATAGGGGCTTCTATGTAGGTCACTATCTACAGGGGGCACGGTGTGTGTGTGTGTGACAGTTCTATTTAGATGTGTTGAGAATTTTAACTTTGTTTACAGGTGCAGAAATGTTTTAAAAGTGAGAAGCTGAAGACATCTGAACGGAAAACTGCAGAAATGGGTCATGGCCGGTAGAAATCCATCATAGATGTCTGAACCGGAGGGAGAAGAAAAGAACTAGAATCTGAGACGTCACCGGTGAGTCACTTAATGTAAATGTTTATTCTGCCTCTAATCAGTAATGTAGTCACTGTATGATCTGCAGCGAGATGATGGTGATAGGATTTTTTTTGTGAAACCGCATCTCCCAGCATATCCTTATCATTGTTCAGGCCATGCTGGGAGCTGTAGTTTTACGCCGTACAAACCTATACGCAGTGGCGTAACTACCGCTATAGCAGCCGTAGCGACTTCTACAGGGCCTGCAGCATGAGGGGGCCCGTGCCACCCGCCGGCACGGCCCCCTCCGATGGCCGCAGGCTCAGCTAGCAGCCGCTATGGCTGCTACAGCGCGACGCCACTGAAGGGGTTGTTCCTACAAAAGACATGCATCCCCTATCCACAGGATAGGGGATACATGTGGGATCGCTGGGATGAGGAGAACGGGGGACCGAAAGTCCCCCCTAAGTTCTCCATGACAAACCTCTGACTTCCGGGGTCTGTGTCGGCAGCTCCATAGAAATGAATGGAGTGCCGGTCGTGCTTGTGCGCATGCGTGACCAGCGTTCCTTTCATTTTTATTGAACTGCGCAGACGCCGGAAGTCCGAGGTCTGTCATGGAGAACTTCGGGGGACTTTCGGTCCCCCGTTCTCCTTATCGCTGCCAGCGATCACACATGTATC
>NW_027462369.1:0-57716 GCF_050947455.1 Rhinoderma darwinii
TAACAGATGCCCTCATAACATTGAATTAGTAGGTGCAATTATACCCATTATGTGGCCTCCTTAAAGGAAGAGTGTCACCAAATATTTTTTTTTAATATCAGTTTTATGTTAGGGTTTTATTAAAAACGTTTATATTTATTTGTGTATTTGTGTGTTACTTTTTTCTATTTTGACACTTTTTCTTCCCTATGGGGGCTGCCATTTTTTTTCCATTTTTAACGACACATACAGACATGGAATACGGCAGCTCCAGTCCCATAGGGACTGCGAACGGGGCCCGTTCCATCCACTTTGGTGTACGCCATGTGTGTGGGAACGGCGCATGCGCCGCTCCCACACAGTCCGATTTGAAATGCGCGCCGTCCGGCGCCATTTTCCTGTGGACCGGAAGTCGCGGCCGGGCAGTAAGATTACTACTTCCGGTCGCGGCTTCCGGACTTGTGCACATGGAGCAGCGGCAGCAGACGGAGCGGACGGACCGGAGGGAGCGGCGGCGGCAGGAGCAGGTAAGTTATTTCTATGTATGTTCGTGTTTCAGTGTGTGTTTACTACTGTATGTAAACATTCTACACTGTGTGTTAGCTCAAAAAATGGCGACACACAGTGTAGGAGGTTAGACCGTTCAAACCCCTCGTTTCTCCCGGCACTAGCCAGGATAAAGGAGGGGGGATTCTGAGAGCTCACTAGAGCGAGGGATTTTTTCCCAATTTTGCAGCATAAAGCAATGTGGTTGCTTTACCACATGCAATGCTGCAATTTTGGGAATAGCTCCATCTAGTGACAAGTGCTGGGAAATATTATAAATTGAATCCAATTTATAATATTTCCTGACTCGTGGAAAAAATAAAAAAAATTAGAACAATGTTTAATCACCTACACACTAATTGTTTAACTAAAAAAAACAAACATGTTTTTCTGGCAACACATTCCCTTTAAGTATCAACAAGAGGACTACTCTCTAAGGCCTCATGTACACGACCGTAGCCATGTGCACAGTCCCTGATTACGGCCCAAGGAGTGTCATCCACGGGCCATCCGCAATCACGGACCGTGCACACAGAAGATGTTCATTTATTTCAATTGGGCTGGACCGCAGTTGCGAACCATAAAATGACTTGTCCTAAGTTCTTGCGGTCCGGAATGGCGGCCACCACATGGTCCGTGTAAACCAGTCGTGTGCATGGGCCCATAAAAATTAATGGGTCTGCAAAAATGCGGATGATTTGCGGACGCAAAAAAAAACACGGCTGTGTGCATGAGGCCTTAGAGTTATCTCAGTCATTCAGCTGGGCCAAGATGGTTCATGTGGAAAACTTCCCTGCAGCGCTTACTATTAAGAAACAATAAAGGCGTCCACAAAGTAAGACTCCCTTCCTCTTGCCCCCTTGTTGACACATCAGGTATCCAATTTGTTTGTGCATTGGTCCTAATAAACTCTGGGGCATCATACTGGTGCCCTGGGCCAAAGGAAGCCTCTACTAGGGACATGGTCATTTAAATGAACCATTATATAGTGTATACAGTGTAATGGCTTCTTGTCATGATCACATTGGCAGTATGCGATGTTGGTGCAGAGACGTGTATTATGATTTTGCATAGTGATCTTATCATATTGAATTAAATCCGTGTGGGTTTTATAGACTGTTATTCAAATACTTGAAGTTGCCTATTTAACCCTTTCATGACCGGGGTTTTTTTGGGCTTTCGGGACGAGAGGAAAATCTCACACATGTTTGGCTATACCTGCATAGAAGAAGTAATATAGTACCTGAGCTTCTTTTCACTCCCGGAAGTAAGGTGACTGTTAATAAAACCAAATGATGTCCCATTGAACATGAATGAGGCACCAACCGCTCCTTTGTTACCTATATACAAGAACATGTGGTCAGTGAAATGTTTATGGTGGATACACAGCAATTTCTATGGCTTTCTTGTCACACATTGACAAGAGGTGTAAGTGGGGTGATAAATGTAATGGTAAACTTTTGATCTTTACTATACTAGCACAATGAGGAGATGTTATGTCCGGTTTAACATGTATAGTATGATCAGACTGCACGTAAATGCATTAAAGAGGCTCTGTCACCAGATTATAAGTGCCCTATCTCCTACATAATCTGATCGGCGCTGGAATGTAGATAACAGCAGTGGTTTTTATTTTGAGAAACAATCATTTTTTAGCAAGTTATGAGCAATTTTAGATTTAGGTTCTTAATGCCCAACTGGGCGTGTTTTTACTTTTGACCAAGTGGGTGTTGTAAAGAAGTGTATGAGGCTGACCAATCAATCAGTGACCAATCAGTGACCAATCAGCATCATACACTTCTCTTTGTTCCAGCCCAGCATGATCCACAGCACAGTGAGATTGTGCAGTGAAAGAAGCTGGGCTGGAACAATGAGAAGTGTATGTCACTGATTGGTCACTGATTGGTCACTGATTGATTGGTCAGCCTCATACACTTCTTTACAACACCCACTTGGTCAAAAGTAAAAACACGCCCAGTTGGGCATTAAGAAACTAAATCTAAAATTGCTCATAACTTGCTCAAATATGATCGTTTTTCAAAATAAAAACCACTGCTGTTATCTACATTCCAGCGCCGATCAGATTATGTAGGAGATAGGGCACTTATGATCTGGTGACAGAGCCTCTTTAACTCACTTATATCCCAACCTTGTGCGTCTGATGTATACGACATTCCATGTCTTAAACCAGTGTGTAAACATGTAAACAATGGGATGGAGATTGTGACCGATAAGATAATGAAGTAATAGAATTAGAGAATTGGAAGTCACTACAGAAATACATTGGACAGTCGCACCCTTTTCTCACCCAGAGTGTTGGCGATTCCTGTCTTCACACTGTTGGTATAGATGTGGCTGATTCGGTGGGCATGTTCTTGCTTTGCCAGGATCACAATTCGTATGTTCCAGAGTGTTTGGATTGTAATCTAAATTAAAATGATATTTACATGTATTATATCATAGTATTTGTAATACATCATATAAAGTTATGACATAAATAAGCATTTGACTTGCTGAAATAGTTACCAGTTTGTATTCGGCATTGGTGATCTCATTTAGAGAGCGAAGTAATATTTCCACCCACTCTTTTTCATTCTGAGGGTCTTCCTGTGTACCAATCACATAAATATCATGTTCTATGTAGTCAGCTGTCTCGTCGCATGTCTTGCCTTGCCCTTTGCAGAGGAACCAGGAGGTAATTTTCTTTGGTGCAGGCATATCTCCTGTTACAAGAAATGCCACAATAAGTAATAATTTAAAATGTAACAAAACTTTTAAAAAACTTAAAAATTTCATAGTGACATTCAGAAGTTTTGATTGGTGGGGTTCCGGGCACTGAGACCCTCACCGATTGCTAAAATGAAGCGGCAGAAGCGCTCAGGTGAACGTTGTACCGCCTCATTTCTGACCAGCTTTCCTCGGAAAGCCAAGCGAGCGGTGTACGGGCTCAAAAGGAAGTGTATGAGCCCGCTGGCTCAGCTTTCAGAGGAAAGCCTATCAGAGCGATCGGTGGGGGTCTCAGTTCCTGGAACCACACCGATCATAATTTCTGGCATATCACTATTACACCATAAAAGTTTTTTAAAAGTTGAATTACTCGTTAACCTATTTACAGCTGATACAGAATTTTGGTAAAGACAAAATCAAAACTGACCCATATTCCACGTCCCTGTGAAGATGGTCAGCATGTCAGGCTCTAACTGATCTGAATGTTTGTTCTTCATCTGTTGGAGAAGCTGGCAGAACCCTTCACGTTTCTATATGGTAGTAGAGAGAGAACTAAATGAAGTTACCATACGCGGCTTGTTTTAACACTTTTTAATTAACTTACAGGGCAGTTATCTGTAGGTGGCGCTAGAGAGACCGTTTTTTTACTTCTCGAGGAGCGCAATTGTGCATACTTTTTCCGAGGGAGCATTGCCTTAGGCTGGGTTCACACAGAATTTTTTGACGTGGAAACCACGCCGCAAAACTCGTCAAAAACGGCCCGAAAATGCCTCCCATTGATTTCAATGGGAGGCGGAGGCGTCTTTTTCCCGCGAGCGGTAAAACCGTCCCGCGGGAGAAAGAAGGGACATGCCCTATCTTCGGGCGTTTACGTCTCTGACCTCCCATTGACATCAATGGGAGGCAGAGAAAGCGTATTTCGCTGAGTTTTATGCCTGCGGGGCTCAATAGCCGCGGGGGCGGAAAACGCCGCGTGCAGGGAGAGGAAAATCTGCCTCAAACTTCCAAACGGAATTTTGAGGCAGAATTTCCGCCTGCAAAAAACTCTGTGTGAACCCAGCCTTATAGGCTATGTTCACACGGAGTATTTTGGGGGAGGAATATCTGCCTCAAAATTCCGTTTGGAACTTTGAGGCAGATATTCCTCTCCCTGCACGCCGATTTTCGCGGCAATTATCGTGCCGTTTTTCGCCCGCGGCCATTGAGCGCCGCGGGCATAAAACAGCGAGAAATACGCTTTCTCCTGCCTCCCATTGAAGTCAATGGGAGGTCGGAGGCGGAAGCGCCTGAAGATAGGGCATGTCGCTTCTTTTTCCCGCGAGGCAGTTTTACTGCTCGCGGGAAAAAGACGCCGACGCCTCCCATTGAAATCAATGGGAGGCGTTCTCGCGCCGTTTCTGCCGAGTTTTGCGACACGGTTTCCGCGTCAAAAAACTCGGCAAAATACCCCGTGTGAACATAGCCTTAAAGTCTCCCTACTACGTGGATCCCTACAAGGATACTCAGTACCTTCCAAGAGGCCATAACTGTTTATATACTAGACGTGAGACCTTTTCACTGAAAAGGAAAAATGTCTGAAAATACTTAATGCACTTTATAAAGCCAGACAGAGTGTTCATGTCCAAAATACAATGGCTGCAAACAACAAGGTCTCTGAGGGTTGTTCCCCCATCTTTAATTCTGCCAGTTAACATGTTGATATGTAATACCCTGTTCTTATTTATAGTTTTTGCCTAAATTATTTTGTAGGCAAAAGGATGTACTATTACCCCTGGCAAGGTGACCACTAGAGTACACTGAAACCTAAGCACAGAGCAGGTGGTCACCCTGCAATCATATGACCTGCAGGCTCCAGAGATTATTAGTGCTTGTTTTTTTATAGAAAAAAATTATATTGCAAGAAAAAGCAGCACTAAGCAAGTACATACAGTATAATATAGAGAAAAGAAATTCACCAGAGTGTTGCTTTCATTTATTCATTCCATTCTTGCAAAGCCAAGTGGACCCCAACATGGTTTGAGTCAAATAAAAGCCTTAGCCCTTTATATTAAAATGACACTGGCTGCAAACACTGGTGCTTTACACTCATCATAGAAGAATAAATTAGTGTCTGGGTTGAGTTTCTAGCTGATGCCGTGCTTGTTCCAATATACTTAAGAAATCAGAGATGGGAAAAAGGATTAAAAAGAATACTGGTAGACAGTAACCTGAGCAGCAGCACAGTGTAATGGGAGATGCATGGCCAATGAATACTTGAATTCATATTGAGAAATAGATGCAGAAGAAGCAAATAACTCTATCATTGTGTAAGAGGACAATGTTAGTCACCTGTCATGGGCCATACCTTCCATGAGGTGAGATAAATAGGTCGATTTATAATGTAGACTCGTAAACGCACATCTGCTTGAAATACCTTAAGAAGGAAAAGCCCGGGTTGCCATCATGTTTCTCTATACCTGGTCTAAGGAGTTCAGCACAGGGGAATATGCTTCAGTGTATTCTATCCTATGTAGTCAAAGCAATAATTGTGTTTGGGCAAAGGATAGGGACAGAGGTGTGCCCAAAATGGCATGCAGAGTTCAAAATCTGGCAACTGTTAGGTCCTTTTCACAAGCGTAAATCGGCGCTCATATGCGCCTTTCACAAGTAGCAATGATCCGTTATGTATGGGGACGAGCGATCATTACTTTATATGAACGCTCATTTCCCCCATCAGTGGCCCGTGTAAAAGGGCCTTTATACTGTACATACAGAACTTGCGAGATTTATAAGCAGCAGCAGTGTGGAAAACTGTCTTTAGCCTCTATACTTTCTGCATAGGCATAGCTTGACGTTCCTGGGCCTGAATACAAAATCTGTATTGCCCCTCCCCCCCCCCCCAAATATCATGTATTATTTATTTATAGTACTGGTCTCATTTTATAGACCAAAGGGTCCTCAAGGGCCGGGTTCAGATGCAACCTCTGCACCCCCTACGGTCACGCCCCTGAATTTCCATGTATATAACGTAGTGCAAATTAGAGACAGCCCTCACGACGTCAAATGCAATTCAGTGGTACTTTATTCACCCATAGTGATGTTTTGTTGGAACTTTTCTTAAGCATCATCCTTGTTCATTCATGAACTCCGAACTATGGAACTTCTGGCTAAATAAAGTATGAATTGACATTATGAGTGCACTATATTTTATAAACAGAAAATGTAGAGGTTCAGACTTCATTCTCATCTGCGTCAGGGCTCAGTTCAAGGGTTCCGTCGGACCTTTCCGTCAGGGGAACCCATGAACGGAATCCAAAGTGAAACAAACGGAAGCCATAAGTTTCAGTTTGCATCACCATTGATTTCAATGGTGACAGACCTGGTGCAAATGGTTTTTGTTTGTCACCATTGTGTCTGGGTTCCATCGTTTTTACAGAATGAATACCGTAGTCGACTGCGCAATTGATTCTGTTAAAATGATGGAACCCTTACACAATGGTGACAAACGGAAACCATTTGCACCAGATCCGTCACCATTGAAATCAATGGTGATGCAAATGGAAACTTATTGTTTCTGTTTCTTTCAGTTTGGATTCCGTTCATGGGCTCAGACGGAACCCAAAAACTGAGTCCCGACGCAGATGCGAACGCAGCCTAGAGCAAAAAAACCTGTGAATTTTATTTAGGAAACAAATTATTAAATCCTGTACTGATAAGAGAACATCCACTGAAACTGAAGAGCGTCTTAAAAAAGTGTGTAAAAAAAACCTTATTTTTGTGTCTTCAAAGTACAAATATGAAGTAGATCTCCACAATAATGTCTTATTGTCAATACATTTTCATACCTTGGAATCAGCAAAAATATATTCTTTACGTTGTATCTTTTCCTTTTCAGTTTCCAGTACAATTATCAGTTTATTTGGCAACTTCTGGGACTTGATCAGTTGTAGAACTAAGGATAAGCAAAGAAATTGTCACAAAAAAGCTCTCAAGTCTATAAAGCTTTTAGAGTGAATAAACTTCAAGAAAAAGTATTTTCATTCGGCATAGTAATGAGTTTAGGGCATTGTCACACGTGGCGTATTTCTGTAGACAGTGTCCGCATTAATGCCGCACATAATCTGCGTTGCAGATTCCGTTGCGCCTTTGCCTAAAATGTGCAGTAAATTGCTGTGGATTAGTAGTTGCGGATTCAGGTGCAGATCACATCCTGCTCTCTTTTAAAACATTCCATCTCAGTCTGGCTATAGACCTCGACACACATAGGTCCAGCCAGAATGATGAAATATCCTGTTCCTGAAAGCAATCCGCAACATTATATCTGCGGATTTCATTGCGTAATTTTGTAACTCCATAGAAGTCAATGGGGAAATTCCGCCACAAGTACACATCAAGTCCGCAACAGCCAGTGTATGCTGCGGACACCAAATTCTGCACCGCAGCCTATGGTCCGCAGCGGAGTCGTCCGCACCGTCTGCACGAAGATAACTAAAAAGTTGTGGAAACCAATGGACAGACTGATTTCCAGTGCGGACTCTCCACAGCGGAATTTCACAGCAATTCCGCTACGTGTGAACATGCCCTTAGTCTTCTAAGGGCATGCCCACACGTGGCGGATTTCCTCCGCAACTGTCCGCATCAATGCCGCATCAATGCCGCACAGAATCTGCGTTGCAGATTCTGCGGCGGATCTGCCCAAAATGTGCAGTAAATTGCTGCTGCGGACCGCGGTAAAAGTGCTTCCCTTCTCTCTATCAGTGCAGGATAGAGAGAAGGGACAGCACTTTCCCTAGTGAAAGTAAAAGAATTTCATACTTACCGGCCGTTGTCTTGGTGACGCGTCCCTCTTTCGGCATCCAGCCCGACCTCCCTGGATGACGCGGCAGTCCATGTGACCGCTGCAGCCTGTGATTGGCTGCAGCCGTCAATTAGACTGAAACGTCATCCTGGGAAGCCGGACTGGAGACAGAAGCAGGGAGTTCTCGGTAAGTATGAACTTCTATTTTTTTTACAGGTTGCTGTATATTGGATCGGTAGTCACTGTCCAGGGTGCAGAAACAGTTACTGCCGATCGCTTAACTCTTTCAGCACCCTGGACAGTGACTATTTACTGACGTCTCCTAGCAACGCTCCCGTAATTACAGGAGCCCCATTGACTTCCTCAGTCTGGCTGTAGACCTAGAAATACATAGGTCCAGCCAGAATGAAGAAATGTCATGTCAAAAAAGCAAGACGCATCCGCAGCACACATAACATGTGCATGACAGCTGCGGACTTCATTGCGGAAATTAGAATCTCCATCCAAGTCAATGGAGAAATTCCGCCATGAGTCCGCAACCAGTCCGCCACAACTCCGCAACATCCATTGCATGCTGCGGACACCAAATTCCGCACCGCAGCCTATGCTCCGCAGCGGAATTTTCCGCTTCGTCTAAACGAACCCTACTAAATAGAAGTGGAAGTCAATGGAGAAACGGCTCCGCTGCGGATTAACGCTACGGAGTGTCCGCAGCGGAATTTAAGAGCAATTCCGCCACGTGTGGCTTTGCCCTAATAGTGGCAAATATTTTTTGAAAATATTTCTACATCTACATCTGGAGCTTTATCTGTCCAGTGTATACATCGAATGTGGCCATAGTCAAATGTATGCCAAAATAGTGTCCTTTTGGCATACGTTTGGCTGTTGTACAGTATAACTTTTTAAACTATATCGACAGGCATAGTCGACTACAATTTTTATTAATACATTGGGATCCCACAAAAGAAAACAAATACTGTGCAGTATACGTTTTCTTTTTTTACAATGGGAGTTAATGGCAGATGTATGCAACTGTATAGGTTTACATTGTTCACACTGTTCAAACGTGCACGACAAATGTAAACTCTGAAGACAATGTGAACAGAGCCTGATGATGATGATGATGATGATGATAACTAGATGACATATCAATTTGATGACGACCACAAAAATTCTGCATTCTACTAAAGATTTTTCTAGATAGTATTTTTTGTCATTCCTTTCTATGTCCTTTTAATAGCCGGTAGTTTTCTTAACAGCACAGGGAAGCAAAGAAACATACTTTTCTTGCTCATATAATATTTTTCATCTGGCCCATCTTTTGCCTTCTTTATAATGAGTTTTCCAGTTTCAACATCGACTTTCAGGTGAGTCTTTTGAGATATGCCTAAAGAATCCACTTTTACCTTAAAAATATAACGAATAGATATAATAGTTTAAAGTAGATTGGTGAACTACTTAACAAATTGGAGTTAAAAGTAGATGATAATTACACAATATATACTAGACAAAATAATACCATGTAAAATTAAGCAGTAAAAAGTACTACTGGATTGGTTAGTTTTCCAATTATTCACTGTATTGTCCAACTCTTTATGTAAAGTGTGTGTACACCTTTGAATGCTATATTAAAGTTTATATAAAAGTAATCTATGTAAATCTTTTACTTCTCTTGTACTGGTGCCCGTTTGTGCCCATTTTCATCCAGAGCTGCATTTACAATTCTACTTGCTTCTGAGCTGAAAACTCCCTGCGCTCCTTCCTTGCTTAATATCTGCACAGAGCTTCCCCTAGTCATTTACAATATGGGAATAGTAGTTTTTACATTAGGCACTGTACAATAATGTGATGTACTGAAAATTATGTAGGTGAAACTTATCGGTTAATGCAGTTAAGTGCAGAGCAATGCAGGCCAGCTCTGGTATAGGGCACTGTTTCAGCTTTGTTATTTGGGGCATTGGTGCAGGCTGGCCCAGTTGTGGAGACATTGTAGCTGGTATTGTAAGGGTGTGTTCACACGACCTATTTTCAGCCGTTTTTCGGGCCTGTAAACGTCCCGAAAAACGGCTTAAAATCGGAAACAGAACGCCTACAAATATCGGCCCATTGATTTCAATGGTAAATACGATGTCCTGTAAAAAGAAGTGCATATCACTTCTTGAACCATTTTTGGAGCCGTTTTTCATTGACTCAATAGAAAAACAGCTCCAAAAACAGGCGTAAAAAATTACGCAAAAATCGCTAGTTGCTTAAAATACGTCTGAAAATCAGAGGCTCCGTATTTTCAGCCGTATTTTGTTAAAGAGAACCTTTCACCTCCCCATACATGTGCAGCTGAGTGCAACATGTAATGGGGAGGGCTGCACAAATCCTGGGGCACTTTACATTTTTTTCTTCCCTCCTCCGTTATTTAGATATCGGTGCCGTTATATTTGGCACCCGATATTTAAATAACCCCCTGAACTGTCAATGGGGCGTGTACTGGCAAGGGGGTGTGTTACTATGGCTGTGACACTATCCAATCAGATATGGACAGCGCTTACAGCCATAGTAACACGACCCCTTGCCAGTACATGCCCCATTGACAGTTCAGGGGGTTATTTAAATATCGGGCGCCAAATATAACGGCACCGATATCTAAATAACGGAGGAGGGTAGAAAAAAAAATTAAAGTGCCCCAGGGTTTGTGCAGCACTGCCTATTACATGCTGCACTCAGCTGCACATGTATGGGGAGGTGAAAGGTTCTCTTTAAGCGTGTGAACATAGCCTAATAGACTTTTCTCATTGACTTGTTTATATCTGCAAGGAAGTTTCGAGTATGGGAACCCCTGTTATGACATCCAAATGCCCTAATAGAGTAGAAGGAAAGGGGTTGTCTCATGAAGCAGAACAGCACTTCTGCAGCAAAGTGTAATATGATAGCAGTCAAGCAATTGTGTTCAAAATCCTGAGAACTAGGTTGACATTTACTTCACAAAGGAGTACTTTGCTTAGAAACATTATGAAAATCTGTCCTAGATAAGAATATTACCTCAAATATTATGGGGGGTATGAGCGATCTGCGGTGTTTCACTGCAGCCCCTTCCATTAATACTGTTTTTACCTGAAATAAGAACCAATTGCAGTCATGACAAAAGTACAAATTCATCTTGCTATAGTACAAAGATGTAAAATATTATTGTTTGTCGTTCCGAAGAATATCTTCTTAGTCTGTCTGTGCTAAAAATGCGACATGCAGAAGGATGTAAAAAAAAAGAAAAAAAGAGAACCAGAATAAAGAATATAGTGTGAAGGCCATTTTTGGGTTTTTGGACCACAGAAAGTGCTGGGATTTCACTAGGATATGCCATTACTTTGTGATTTGCAGAGGTTTGATTGTTGGGACTTCTACAGATCCTGACAATGAAGAGGCCATAGCGCTAATTCAATGCCCCTATTCACCATTTTCCAGTACAACGGGTGGGTAGGGGTGCCACTATGCAGGAAAAGCTTTAAAAGTGCCTCTGTGCTTATTATTCGCAGGATCGGCGGTTGTCCCAGAGGTCGAACCCCACTGATTAGAATGTTATGACCTTTCTTAGCGAGCCTATTCAACTTCAACATTTGTAAAACCACTTTACAGACATCCAAATTGTGCGAATAGGTTTCTAACCATGGATAGCCACTGACCAGCTATTCTCCAATGGCTCCTGTTTCTGCTGTCCCACTTATATATAATTAAAGAAGTCACTTTGTGGGATGGATCCATATTTAAAGGGTGTGGCTTATCCGTTGCCCATGCCTCACTGTGTTGGCAGTGCCTAGATGGATAATAGTTTTATCCGCTACGTTTAGGAAATAAAAGTAACAAATGCTAGTTTGAGGGATTTTTCCACCAAAATGTTTTAATACATCCTGATAGGAAATGTCATAAAATACTGACCATGGGTATTCAGCCACCCTGATTTGCCTAATCCTGAAGACGGGACGATTTTAATCCAGAATATTAGTAAACAGCACTCGCACAGTTAATCTACATTGAAATGAATAGGAGTTACAGAAACGTTATATCAGAGCACTTGTAATGTGGTAATTCCTCCATATATGACCTGATTTTGAATTCTTCAACAAAGTTTGACTGCACTTATTAAAAAACCTAGCCAAAACTTCACTCAAATATTCCTTCATGCTTATAGGCTTTTTGACAATTGCTGTACACCTGTCTCCAAATTAGGGAACAGGTCTAAGGGTATGTTCACACGTAGTCAACCAAAACGTCTGAAAATCCAGAGCTGTTTTCAAGGGAAAACAGACCCTGCTTTTCAGACGTTTTTTACCAACTCGCATTTTTACCAACTCATTTTTTTACCAACTCGTTTTTGGAGCTGTTTTCATTGGAGTCTATGAGAAAACAGCTCCAAAAACGTCTGAAAGAAGTGTCCTGCACTTCTTTTGACGAGGCTGTATTTTTACGAGTCGTCGTTTGACAGCTGTCAAACGACGACGCGTAAATAACAGGTCGTCTGCACAGTACGTCGGCAAACCCATTCAAATGAATGGGCAGATGTTTGCCGACGTATTGTAGCCATATTTTCAGACGTAAAACGAGGCATAATACGCCTCGTATACGTCTGAAATTTGGCCGTGTGAACATACCCTAACAGAAAATCTGGGGCTACAGTTTAAGGGAACAAGTCAGTAGGTTTGGAGCCACTAAACCACCAGCATTTCATTATGCAGCTGGGGTTTTGAGTTCCAAAATAGCCTAAATAACCCTACAATATACTTTTTATCTGTGATCTTTACTGTCTACTGTAAATTTTGATATATTACATGTCTATTTATTACGACAAGTATTGGTGAGGAAGAGTTTTTTGAGGGGGTATTTTATGTGCATTTTTTATTTTATTTAATTTTTGCTTTTTTATTATGGGCTGACTCTCAAAGGTCAGAAAATACCTTTGAAAGACTTTTATAATTTATTTTTCTTTATTTTGTGCATTATACTTTTCCACTGTTAGGCCCTGTTCACACAGAGTTTTTTGACGAGTTTTTTTACGCGGAAACCGCGCCAAAAAACTCCTCAAAAACCGCCCGAAAATGCCTCCCATTGATTTCAATGGGAGTTGGACAAGTTTTTTTACCGCGAGTAAAAAAAACGCGTCGCGGTAAAAAGAAGCATCATGACCCATCTTGAGGCGGTTTCCGCCTCCAAAACCCCATTTCAATCAGTCAGAAAGAGGGAAAAAAAACCTCGACGAGTGTTTTGACGAGTTTTTGTCAAACCACTGTGCAAAAACCTACTGGTGCAGTTTTTGCAGGAGGAATTTTCCTCCTGCAAAAAACTCAGTGTGAACACAGCCTTACAGTTATAGTGAAAATCAGCCCTGGTATAGTGACTATTAGGACTGTTAGGGCAGTGCTGGGTCAGAGTTAGACCCAGCAGCAAGCTCCTCCTGCTACCAGCATTCCTGCGATCATGTCACCAATCACATGACCACCTGGACCTATAGAGGCAGCGGTGCTACCGCTATTCGATACACAGGGCTCACTGAGTGCTGTGCATGTGGAACAGAGAACACAGAAGTGGTAAAATCCGCTTCTGTGTTCTCTCCAGGGTGCCAGACATTCAGCTGCCCGATTGATGGGCAGACAGCTTAAACCTGTGCCGTATATATACCATGGTGCAAGCTTTCAACACCAGGACCACCCACTGTATATATACAGCGGGTGGTTGTCAATCAGTTAATATCTGTTATGTGGCAGCCAAAGTATTCACTGGTCCTGGAGTGTGCATTCCAAGTATTTTATGTGCATCCAGATGAAAAAACAGTGACATTTTTAGAAATGTTTGTCGAAGTAGAATTAATTTATTGAAATGAACCTCAGCAAGCAAACCAAAACAATCTATGTTACCCAAGTCAGAGAGGGAGAGAAATAAGTAACGTTAAATGATTGGAATAAATACACAGCTGTCCTGAGTTAGGCATTATTATATGCGACCATAAATATGTCAAGTAATTCATCAAATCATCCAATAGCAAGCAGTCATAGAAATAATCAGTGCATCTACAGTGCCAAATCTAGAAGATAAAAATGACCTTTATTTAATTACAATATAACACCAAAATATCCGTCCTAAAAAAATACGTATTTAAAAACAAAACAAATATTTGAGTATAGACCAAAGGCAGTAAAGACCTAAATAATGCTGTATAAAGCAGTCACCCAGCCATATATATTTAAACACAGATATAAAGCTCATAGTTATGCAAAGATGGTAGCAAAGATCAAATAACAGCAGAGTTAAATGGGTATGCCAGCCTAAAAGACTTTCATAGGTGATAAATGTTAGATCGGTGGGGGTTTGACTGCAGGGACCCCACCAATTACTAAAAGAGCATTTAGGAATTAACAAAGGGAAGAAAAAAATACCCCCTAAAATAAGGACATCTAATATACAGCTACAGCTGTCTGTGGAGGAAATATCTTTTTGGTTTCTGTATCAATAGGTACCGTTTAGGTAACAAGGTATAGGTAAGCTAGTCAGTTCGTAGGTGCAGCACAGGAGAAATCCTGGACATGAGAGTAATAGACTGTTATAAGAGAAGATGATAACTGAATGGAAAACTGAATGTATTTGGTTTGTTAGGAGAGAGGAGATGAAGAAAGGTGCAGAATGTAGATTTAACATACTGTAGCTGCTGTATTTATAATGGATTGAAGCTGAGCCAGTTACAATACTAGTTAGAAATTATTTAAGCTGAAATCATGCATGCAGTTTTTGGTGATTTTTTTTAATTAATTTTTTTGCGCCAAAGCCAGTAGTGGATCCGAAAGGAAGTGGAAGTACAAGGTAAAGAATTTTACTTTGATTTTTCTGTTGAATTCACTTCAGGTTCCAGCTTTACAGTATTTGAAGAAAGAAATTATTTGGGGCTAGGTTAGTGTTTTAGTAGCATCAGTAGTGAGATAAGGAAGGATTTGGGAGCTGTTCTTTAGGCGAAGGAGACATGATTTGGTAAATTACACAAATCTTGGTCTTGACTACTGTCATTTCTGTGTATGACATATCCTGGACGACTTTTTGCACCAGCTCATAAAAATCCAAAGAAAGACGATTTTTCATTTTTAGAACTATTTCAGTATTGTTCCAAAGTTATATGTGTACAACATTCAGCTTAACAGTAAAACCACTGACAGGTTAAGTGAATAACATGGATTATCTTGTTACAATGGCTCCTATCAAGCGGTGAGAAATATTAGGCAGCGAGTGAACAGTCAATTCTTAACGTTGATGTGTTGAAAACTGGAAAGATGGGCAAGTGTAAGTATCTCAGCGACTTTAACAAGGCCAAATTGTGATGGCTAGATGATGGGGTTATAGCATCTCCAAAACATCAGGTCTTGTCAAGTGGCCCCAGTATGAAGTGGTTGGTATCTACGGTCCAAGCACGGACTACCGGTGAACTGGAAATAGGGTCAGGGGTGCCCAAGGTTAATTGATGCGTGTGGGGAGCTAAGATTAGCTCTTCTGGTCCGATCTAACAGAAGAGTTAGGGCATGACCACACATGGCGGAATTCCTCCGCAACTGTCCGCATCAATGCCGCACCTAATCCGGGTTGCGGATTACGGCTGCGGATCTGCACAAAATGTGCAGAAAATTGATGCGGACTGGCCGCTGCGGACTGCAGGAAAAGTGCTTCCCTTCTCCCTATCAGTGCAGGATAGAGAGAAGGGACAGCACTTTCCCTAGTGAAAGTCAAAGAAATTCATACTTACCGCCCGTTGTCTTGGTGACGCGTCCCTCTTTCGGCATCCAGCCCGACCTCCCTGGATGACGCTCCAGTCCATGTGACCGCTGCAGCCTGTGCTTGGCCTGTGATTGGCTGCAGCCGTCACTTAGAATGAAACGTCATCCTGGGAGGCCGGACTGGAGACAGACGCAGGGAGTTCTCGGTAAGTATGAACTTATATGTTTTTTTACAGATACATGTATATTGAGATCGGTAGTCACTGTCCCGGGTGCAGAAACAGTTACTGCCGATCGCGTAACTCTTTCAGCACCCTGGACAGTGACTATTTACAGACGTCTCCTAGCAACGCTCCCGTCATTACGGGAGCCCCATTGACTTCCTCAGTCTGGCTGTAGACCTAGAAATACATAGGTCCAGCCAGAATGAAGAAATGTCATGGTAGTAAAAACAATACGCTCCGCAGCACACATAAGATCTGCGGACTTCATTGCGGAATTTTGACTCTCCATTGAAGTCAATGGAGAAATTCCGCCATGAGTCCGCAACCAGTCCGCCACTGCTCCGCAACAGACAGAGCATGCTGCGGACACCAAATTCCGCTCCGCAGCCTATGCTCCGCAGCGGAATTGTACGCATCGTGTAAACGAACACTGCTAAATTAAAGTGAAAGTCAATGGAGAAACGGCTCCGCTGCGGATTAACGCTGCGGAGTGTCCGCAGCGGAATTTAAGTGAAATTCCGCCATGTGTGAACCCGCCCTTACTGTAGCACAAATTGCTGCAGAGTGCCCATGCTGTCCCCTGCCTAAAGCCAAAAGTGCCTACAATGGGCACGTGAGTATCAGAACTGAACCATGCAGAAAATAAAGAAGCTGGCCTAGTCTGATAAATCACATTTTCTTTTACTTCATGTGGACAGTTGGGTCCGTGTGCGTCCCTTACCTAGGGAAGAGATGGCACTAGAATGCACTATGGGAAGAAGACAAGCCGGCGGAGGCAGTGTGATGCTCTGGGTAATGTTCTGCTGGAAAACTTTGGGTCCTATCATTCATATGGATATTACTTTCAAAAGGACCATGTACCTTAACATTGCTACAGACCAAGTACACTGCTATTTGGTAATGGTATTACCTTATAGCAATGCCCTCTTTCGGCAGGATAATGCCCCTGCCACACTGCAAAAATTGTACAAGAATAGTTTCAGGAATATGACAAAGGGTAAGTTATTGACTTGGCCTCCAAATTTCGCAGATCTCAATACGATTAAACATCTGTGGGATGTACTGGAAAACAAGTCTGATCCATGGAGACCTCACCACACAACTTACAGGACTTAAAGGATCTGCTGCTAATGTCTTGGTGCCAGATACTACAAGACACCAGAGGTCTTGTGGAGTTCATGCCTCAATGGGTCAGAGCTGTTCTGGCGACACGATCGGGGACCTATACAATATTAGTCAGGTGGTTTAAATGTTATGACTGAACGGTGTATAGCAATAAGGACACATTTGAGCTATGGCTTGCACAGTAAAGACGTGAGATATCATAAGAAATGTTAGAAATAGATTTTAAGAGACTTATGTTGCTAAGCAATCAGTGAGTGATTAAACTCTGCAGTATGTACTACAATCCAACGGAAATGAACTCATCCTAATATATCTCAGCGCTAAAAATTGCAGCTATGGTTATTGCTTGCTTTAGTTATCACTTCTGCTTATTATTAGAATTTCAGTTATATTGTCTTACCTTTTCCTCAAGGCTGGTTACCATAGAGGTCAGTTGGTTGAGTTTACTCATCATGCTACTTGTGCTGGGGTCACCAGATAGCTGTCAAAGATTAAAAATAGTAGTTGTCACTAACAGATCCATGCCACACTTAGTCCTATAACATGTAAATGACCAATCAACATTCATACAATATATTGCAATGGTCTTCAACCTGTGGCTCACTCCCAGGATATTTTGCAAGCAAGAGATTTTAGACCATTCTAGGAACAGTTGGGGAGCCATACTTTATACAATACTAATATGTATGCCTTCTGAAAGTATATTCTGAAGGCTTAGACCAAGAATAGGGTGTATGTTCAGAGTAGGGACCCACCTTATAAGTGAGGTTGCCTTGTCATGGCAGGTGGGCTCACACAATTTGATCAAAATGTGTGCTAAGAGCATTACTGTAGGTAGATTCAGCAGCAATCAATATATATATATATATATATATATATATATATATATATATCTCTGTATATAGTATTTTAGGTAACATTAATGTCCGCGGACATCATTATTTTGTGTATTGTTTTGCAGTCACGGCGTACTTGCACCTGTACACGGAATGTGCTGATCAAACTTTCTTGGGTATTATATATATATATATATATATATATATATGTGTGTGTGTGTGTACAAAGAATGGACAAAGAAGCAGCACTCCAAAATATCAAAAGGGTTTATTCACCGCCACATCTAGGTACAACGTTTCACCCTCACATTTTGGGCATTTTCAAGCATGTATATACTAGGCATATATATATATGTGTGTGTGTGTGTGTGTGTGTGTGTGTGTGTGTGTGTGTGTGTGTCTAAGGAATCTATATAATATATGAGTTTCACTTTTTACATTTAATTACTGGAATAAATGAACTTTTTGATCATGTTCTAATTAATTGAGAAGGACTAGTATATATATATATATATATATATATACATACACACACACATACGTACATACATATGTATATAGCAGGGTAGGGTTACATGGCAACTTTTGTCCAGAAGCATTGAGAAATTTTGCAATGCTGTCTTTATATTGCCATGGGACAGTTACAGTGAATTTGACACTGTCGCTCCTCCAGTAACTGTTGCGTCGTGGGCACATTAAAATCACACGAACATGCTATCTTAAATAATTTCAATGTTGTGTTGTTCATGAAGAAGACAAAATAAGCTTGTAGCTGTTCTGAAAATTGGGGGGAGGGTGCCGCCTGCCGCTTCCGCAGTCCCTGTGAAAAGGTTGTGTGATGGTGCATAAGGAGGAGAACTTTACAATTCAGCGGCTCTATTCCATTTAGAACACAAAGCAATGCTGAAAGACAGTGCTATCTCTTCAAAGGGAATCTGTCAATAGATTTTAGGGCATTAGACCACGAGTATGTCGTTATACTGCTGGGAAATAGAAATAAACATGCCCCTCTAAAAACTTTCCGTTTTACCATTTTGTACCAAAGAAAATTTTTGTACAGCGTGCTCTGTATGTAAATTACCAGAGAAGAGTCCTGAGATTAGTCCAGGATGTTTGGCCTTGGCTCCATCTGCTAATTTATCAACCTTTGTACACCAGTTTTCTGGCATAGAAAAGTCACACAAGGGCCCTAAAGTCGCAATTTACAGTTCAAAATTGTGACTTTTGGTCTTTTTGCGCCACCCTCGCCACTTTTGTGGAAATGTGGTGTGGCCAAGGGGAAAGGGGGCATAGCCACCACCGCCAAACAAATGTATTATAATTTATGCCAGAAAGCTGGCGTAAATTCAAGTGAAAATCTACGCCATCTCCCAGCTGGCATAGTTTTCACTCTATTGGGCGTAGTAAGGTAGAGGCACACGCTGGACCCCTACCTTGCGACCCTCTGACTAGATTACTCCCCCCCCCCCATTGGGCAATTTAAAAAAAATATATAAATTATACTCACCGCTCCTTTTTTCTTCTCACCTCCAGCTCCATCATTATTCCGCTTATACATGGACCTGGCGCCGGGCAGTGTCAGGACGTTGTATGCGACACAGCACTGATGACATTGAAATGCTGCGTTGCATATAAGGCCCTGACGCTGCTCGGTGTCAGGTCCTTGTACGAGCTCCGCTGCAGTAATGTGACCCGAAGCACTGAGGTGAGTGTGTGTGGTGGTTTTTCTTTTTTTAGTCGAAGGGGGGGAATGCATGGCACATGGCGCATGGCCCAGCAGAGAGATGCAACACATTTATTAACAGGCTTTTGCCTCTTTATAAATGTTTTGGCGTTTACTCGAACCTTTCAATCTTTTAAGACACTTTTTATTGGAGAAAAGTTACAATAAGCAGCGCCTGATGGTGCTGTGAGCAGAAGTGATTTAACTATTTATATTTATATAGGTGAATGGGTGAGATGATGGGTGTGGGACTGGACACAGTAATATTGTTAGGAAAAACTTACAGGGGAGCGCTGCCTGAATCCAGGGGAGAGCTGGGGTTCAAATGTGCTCTGCAGGGACTCCAGTGCCGGCAATGTGCGGGTGATTTCACTAAGGGAACAATAGAATTGTTAGATAATAAAGCAATATACTTGAGATTGAGGTTCGGTACATACTAAGAAAAAAAAATTGTACATTACAGTTCCTTGACTTTTTATATACAGGTGAGCATATGTGACTGGGCCTTATGTAAGGACCATAAATCATCCATTACTGGCTATTCACGTAAGGTGTTGGGTATTAGCTCATAGGCCCAATAATAGGGAAATTACTTTCATGAATTGGCAGAGAGCAGAGGAGTAATGTAAAAAATTCAGCCGGGGCTATTCACTGGGTGGGAGACATGAAGATATAGGGAGATGAGACAAGAACACTGTGTATGAGATGCATCACACAATGACATGAAACATAGGAGGGTAAACGGGCAAAAAGAAATCGAAGAAGGAGAAGATGCTGCACTTCCCCTTACCTCAGAGGGCTGCCACCAAACTCGTCTGCCCACTGCCCCCTCCTTTCCATACCTTTTCTTTGTGCTGTGATGCTTGGCTGTCTTCCCTCTGCACGCAGTACAGTAAAAGGGAGGGGACAGCAGGGAGGCAGACACTGAAGTAAAAGGAAGATTTCGTTTGCAAGAAACGTACAAGAGATGTCCTTATCCCATGGCCCTAGATTGTGCTGCAGAAGACAGTGGATCAGTAACTGGTCTGAGTATATACTCTTCTAAAGCATCTCTACAATGGAAGGAGTAGCCACTGAAGGGCGAGTCTGTCCCAGATGTGCACAGACAGGGGAGGAGGCTGCAACACTCACATCTGCTACATCTACTAAGATATCTATTAAGTAAGCAGAGATCTCCAGGCTCATGTTCCCGTCATTGCAGTGTATGTACAAAGAAATGCATGAAATGGTAACTAGCATTAAAGGGTTAACATGCCCACCTGCTTTCTGTGCCCTAGAAGACCATGGTTGGTCTTGACTACTTACTTTATTTGTTAGAAGCATTTTTTATGGGAAATATATTACAAATATAGGGCTTTTTATGCATTTAGAAAGCCTGTAGCATAGCATTTTAAGGCCCTGTTCACACTGAGGTTTTTTTTGGCGCTACCAAATCTTCCGAAATCGCTCCACATTGATTTCAATGGGAGGCAGAGGTGTTTTTTTCCCCAGGCGGCTTTTAGCCGCTCGCGGGGAAAAAAAGGGGCATGTCCTTTCTTGCTGCGATTTCCACCTCTGACCTCCCATTGAAATCAGTAGGAGGCAGAAAAAAGCTGCGGCGCTCGTTTCAGAGTGTTTTTCGCTGTGTTTTTTGCCCGCCGTCCTTGCATTAATGGCTGATGGTGATAAACACTGCGAATAACGCTGTGAAAACCATGGCAAAAAAGCACAGGCAGGTCAAAATCTGCCTCAAAATTCCTAGGAATTCTGAGGGTATGCTCACACGCTAGACTAAAAACGTCTGAAAATACGGAGCTGTTTTCAAGGGAAAACAGCTCCTTATTTTCAGATGTTTTGTAAGCCACTCGCGTTTTTCGTGGCGTCTTTCGCTGTGTTTTTTTACGGCCGTTTTCAATAGAGTCTATGAAAAACGGCTCCAAAAATGTCCCAAGAAGTGTCCTGCACTTCTTTTTCGCAGCCGTTTTTCAAAACGGCCGCGTAAAAAAACGGCCCATCGGAACAGAACACCGTTTTTCTAATTGAAAACAATGGCCAGATGTTTGGAGGCGTTCTGCTTCCGATTTTTCGTGAACATACCCTGAGGCAGATTTTTTCTGTCTGCAAAAAACTCTGTGTGTACAGGCCATAAGGGTATATTCACACAAAACCGTGTCAGAAACGACATCAAAGAACGATCAAAGAATTGATTTCAATTGGAGGCAGAGGCGTTTTTTTCCCGCGAGCAGAAAAAAACCGCTCGCGGGAAAAAGAAGCGTCATGCCGTTTCTTCAGGCGTTTCCATCTCTGACCACCCATTGGGAGGAAAAGAAAGCGGTCTTCGCTACGTTTATTGCCCGCGGCGCTCAATGCCAGAGGCCGAAAAACGCGCCGAAAATCGTGGCACAGAGTGTGCAGACAGGTCAAAATATGCCTCAAAATTCCTGAAGGAATTTTAAGGCAGATTTTTCCGCCTGCAAAAAAACTCTGTGTGAACATGGCCTAGTTCTTTGCCCATGTGGCAAAAGTCAAATTTTTATTATATTTTTGGGTTTTAGTAAAACAAAATTACAAACTAAAAACAATAAAATTATTTGCGTATACAATCGTGTATGTAATGTTCTGACTGATCATACAGTATATATAGTCAGATTATATATACATTTACCAGATGACAGATAATTGGAAGAAAAAAGCTGAGTTTATCATAGAAAAACAGAGGAAACAAATGACCAAAGTTCATAATTGTTCATATGCTACCATAGCTGGTTATATAATTGCATGCCCACTGGTTCTGGTCTGTTTGTCATGAAAAACTTTTGAGTTATCCCAACAACTGCACCCAACAGCGATCGGAAAAAGACCGACTTATTCACCGACATCTGACTTCGTACAGAGTCTATTAAAAAGACGGCAACAACTCGTCTAACTCAGCCTTATCAAGCATTATTTTATTTGGTATATATGGTGATGAAACAAGGGTAAGGTTTCTATTAGATGGGCAGATACTCCTTCATTAACTAGCGACGAGCGGTGATTTAGCAAATTTTAAAAGGGGTTTCTGAGAAATTTACTTTATTTCTGTCCTTTTCCACCCCTCGGACCTCCACCGAAAAGCAGAATGAAGGGGAAGCACTGTTCACTTCACTTGAATGTGCCGAGCTGCAGTACCAGACACAGCCACACGTGTATGGCCCTCTTGTGTCAGGTGAAGGAGTGGCCACCCCTCTGTTCTGTTGATCCACTGATCACACTCTAATAGGCCGTCAATGTAAAATGCTGGGGAAAAAACTCTTTAACAACTTGACCAATGAGGATGTTTCATGATTTTCTTTTAGTTTGGAGGAAATGCATTATAAGTAATCAAAATGTTTTAAATTGTGTAGCAACATAGCCCATATGTAATTTGAGGTTTAGTTATATTAATCTTGAGCTTAGTCAATATGATTATAATTTCTATTACCTGTACAATCCGGTACAGAGAGACATCAGAAGGTTTTTAAACTGAGGGAGGTTCTGAGATCCATTGTGCACCATCTCACAATCGCTGGTGATGTGAAGACACAAATACTGTTGGATTGCCTGTAGGTGTTCCTCGGATACACTGCATCAGAAATACAGATTTATGAACTGTTATACTCACTAACAACAAATATATTCTTAGGACTGTGTATAGTATTTTACTTTGAAGGGCTTGCCCGGTGCATAGCAAATAAAATATAATAGACAGCTATCATAAAATACAATACTTCCTTTTCCTTCCAGCATTAGGGGGCAGTATCTGTGCATTATTGTTTCATTCCTTATGTCTTTGCAGTCTATGTATATTGTACTGCTAAATTGGAGCAGCATTGTCATCATCTTGATAAAAAATCTCTCTATGTATATAGTCACATAGTTCTGTGGCCATATAAAAGCAGAACGTTACAGACTGACTGCTTTTATACAGGAAGTCCAAATTGACAATTGATATTCTTATAATTTACAGTAATGGTTACATTATTCCTCAAAATACACATCAGCTTGTACCTTATTTTGAAGAGGAAGTGAGAGGGCACTGACTGAATAACGTGTTTCACCTTCCTCAAAATAAGTTTTTTTCAGCAGCTTAGATATGTATAAGAAAGTTTTGATGTGTAACATATATATCTATATATCTATGTAGACACTAGGACCAAGACAAAGGGCAGGCAGTGCTGTATAGGGCACAGTTGCCTCCTGCCTTAGGGCATGCATCACAATGCCCCGCAACTTGATCAACAGTAGCTCTTGCACAGTGATACTGCCAGTCATACAAAAATATATGGCTGTCAAAAGACAGCAGCATCCTTCTGATGCAGAGAACAGAGAGCTGGTGCTGGTTCTCTTTCCTCCATTGATCATAATTCCAAATGTTCAAAAAAGGGGATCACCTTTTTGTGAAGGCACTCCTGCACCGAATTCAATTACCAAGATGATTCGTAATGAAGGAACAACCTCACGGTTGGTGACGATACAAAACTTTTTAATAAATAAAATGACATGTATGTATATAACACCATGTATTCACTATGCTATGGGTTTTGACCCAGTACACCTAGATATGCCTGATGAAGACCCAGGTACTGGGTCGAAACGCGTAGCATAGTTAATACATGGTGTTATATGCATACATTTTACTTATTAAAAAGTTATCCCCTTTTTTGAACATTTGGAATTCTTTATTTCATTGGACCATGCTGGTCTTTACCAGCTACCAGTGCCCACTTCGAAGGCCAGCAGACTGCCAACCGATTGAGTCTAAATACTCCACAAGTTTGTGTTGTGCCGACTATCAGGCACAACTAAAGAAAGTGAGTGTACTCAAAACCCTTCGTTCACACACCCTTCTGTCTTCCTGTCCGTTTTACCCTACGATATCACTTTCTCACTCTCCATTGATCATAGAGATCAGTACAGGAGTAGTAAGTTAGAAGTGAGTGCCCTCTAGTAGCTGCTCAAGCTAGGGCTACAGACAGACTTTTTGTAGTAAGACTTTTTTCTATTAAAAACATTAAAGGGCTTGTCCAGGGACGTAAAATTAATGACCTATCCTCAGGATAGACTAGCAATATCTGATCGGTGGGGGTCCGACTCTCGGCATCCCTGCCGATCAGCTGTTTTAAGTGGCTGCAGCTCTCCAGCGAGTGCTGCTTCTCCTTCATTGCGTACACAGCTCCATACTGCACAATACTGTCACATTGGTAGCGGCTGTGAACAGTATTACAGCTTCCTCCCATTCAAGTGAATAGAGGAAGCTGTAATACTGTCCACTGCTGCTACGAATGTGATGGTGTAATACAGTATGGAGCTGTGTACGCAATGGAGGAGAAACAGCGCTCGCCCCTTCAAACAACTGATCGGCAAGAGTGATGAGATTTGTACCCCTACCAATCAGATATTGATGACCTATCCGGAGGATAGGCTATCAATTTTAATGTCTCCAGATTAACCCTTTAAAAAGTTACTTCTTTTCAAAATCGCTCAGAAAACACTTCATGTAGAAAGTAAAAAAACAAAAACGCAACACGCTTGACTGGAGACATTTTGAAGAGATTTTCAAGCTGCTCAGTGCATTCCTATAGACAGTGTTTGGGACAGACATTGTGGTTGTCACTCAGTGTTATGGTAGCAATATAGCTGTCAGTGTTATGGGGCCCATATATAAAGGAGCACATTTTGGAATGTCCTGCTATACAAATACTCACTAGATAGTAAAATAGATAGATGATAGATGATAGATAGATAGATAGATAGATAGATAGATAGATAGATGATAGATAGATAGATAGATAGATAGATAGATAGATAGATAGATAGATAGTATTATTTTTTTTAGATGCACAGTTCTCCTTCCTTTATTGTAGCTTGCCATAAACCAACCTGTATTTTCTTATGGATTTTAAAAGGACGTACAGAAATATCCTTGTTATATGGTGAACAGGGATCTAAAAAACTGCAAAAAAATACATAAACCGTTCTCTGCACTAGAAATAATTAAGCAAAATTTTCTGTTGAGTTTTTGTAAAGGCCATTCTCTGATGTTATTTAGAAATTATATCTGCATAATAAGGGCAGGTTCACATCTGTGTTGGTCTTTTCGTTGTTTTGCTACGTCAGAGAAGCAGAATAATGAAAATATCGGAAGCAGTGTTTCCCTTGTATGACGGACACCACCAGCAGGCGGCGGGACCCATTGACTTTAATAGGGTTTCCATCGGGGGTGTCTGTGGTTTTACTGGAAACAATAGCGGAGCATAATGCGCTATTGTTTCTGGCATTTTTTTGCTGGATCTGTGATGGAGGTCCCTAACTTAGACTCCAATGCCGATGTGAACAGGCCCTAACTATGTACATATATAAGATCTACCGTATTTTTCAGATTATAAGACTCAGTTTTATAGCGCCCTGACCTCTTCTTACTTAACCCCTCCACGACCCATGATGTGCCGGCACATCATGGAGCGGGTAGGGGATGATGTTTGGAGCGGAGCGGGCTCACGCACTCAGCCCGCTCCATACACTGCAGGTGTCAGCTGGGTTTTACAGCTGACACGCTGCTCTAACGGCCAGGAAGAGCAATGGCGCTGTTCCTGTCCGTTTACTAGTTAAATGCCGCGGTCAATAGCGACCGCGGCATTTATAGGGTTTTCCCATGAAGGACACCTCTGGGACCCGCATCTATCTCTAGAACGGGGCTCCCTATGCCCAGTTCTATCTTACTCGGCTCCGCTGTCTCCCGGCCACTTCCTGGTTAGGTGGTCGGGAGTTACGAAAACAGCCTTGTGCTCGCTGAGCTACACTGTTTCCGTAACTCCCATAGCAGTGAATGGGAGTTACGGAAACAGCGTAGCACCATGAGCTATGCTGTTTCCGGAGCTCGGAAGCTACGAAAACAGCGTACGTTGTCGAGTTACGGAAACAGCGTAACTCACTGCACCCATAGAACTGAATAGTAGTTACGGAAACAGCGTAGCATGCTACGCTGCTTCTGTAACTGCCATTCACTACTATGGGAGTTACGGAAACAGCGTAGCCCAGCAAGTCTGTATCTGTACTATGTGCCATATATACTACTGGTCGGATTTGGTCCCCCTTAAGCATGAGGGCCTTAATGTGCCTGCTACCTCTGCACTACCCATAGCCACGTTCCTACTGGTAGGTTGTCATATTATCTAGAAAATCAAATGACAAATCTAAAACCATCATAAATCATCGTTGCCATCTTTATTCCTTGAGAAAATAGGGACTCATGTCATAGATTGAATAGTAAACTTCATCAAGGAATTGTAACATTTTTGTTTAGAAAAAGTATCCCCTTAAAATAAGAATGAAAAATATCATAGAGGTCTACCTGCGCGTGTCAATGCCGTGCATTCTCTGTAACAAGGTGTCAGACAGGAGCATGGAGTCATTTCCAATTTCTGCTTTTTCTGTAGTCACTGGAAACTCTTTACTTTCTGTTGATGCCAAAGTACAGACAACACTCCTTGGAGGTACATTCGGGGGAACTGGCTCTGTGATAAATTATATACAAAGTACAGATGACAACAATGGTTAGCTTCAAGGAATTTGCATAATCAAACATTAGAATCAATAGACATGAGTTGTCATGTAAAGCTCTGATTTAGACTATAAGCCCAAGAGCATACCTGAATGCCAGTCCCCGAAAGCAGAGTAGCACAGTGTAGGATGAACATACTTTAGTGGCACCATGCAGATTTGTTGGATATGGAGTTGCGCACAGTTCAGGAGTAGTTTGGCAGGGCAGTAGGAATAATGAATGACGGGGACCATTATTTAGTTGGCGCAGGCTAGCCTGGGGTGCGTAGTCTAAGAAATCCCCCATTCTTTACCTTTCATCCCTGCAGGGAGGTATGGACCTTGCCGGTAATACTTACATGTCGTAGTCCCTAGGATAGTACCCAATAGATGTTCTGCTGCTGACGACAAGTATAAACCGTTTTGTGGTCAAACAGATCCTGGTCGGTAACAGATGGGTAACGTCAGGTCCAGTAATCAGAATCAAAAGGCAAGGTCCGGGTCAGGCCAAGGCAGATCAAGCAAAGTTAAGACTATAGCCGTGTCAAACACAGGAAATTTACAGGGTAAAAATGGAACAAATGCAAGGAAACTCACCACCAGGGCTGATAACCAAGCACTGCAACACTGGAGCAGTTCCCCTTTAAGGTCCAGGAGGAGTGACCCCACGCACCGGATCCCAATCCAGCGGCATAGCATGAGCAAAGGAGAGTCGTGGCTTCCCATTGCCATGGTGACGCCACATCTCCACTTTGCCAGCTAAACCGGGAGAAACGCCACCTGGCTTGTGTCGGCCTGTGACTGACATTGACCCCTCCTTAAAGGCATCTTCCATACCTAAGACCACTTGGACCACAATAAGAAGCATGAAATTCTGTAATTAATCTTGAAGCTTGGATATTGCGAAGTTGCTCCCACAAATTTTCAAAGACTCAAAACCCTTCCAGGCAATCAGATATTGCGAGCTGCTACAGTACCTTCTGGGATTTGAAGAATCCCAGACAAAATCAGGACTTGATTAATGGTTTTAACAGTGACACATGAAAACCTGAATGGATGGAGAATCAAGGTGGCGTCTGATGCTTGAAGGCAACCAGATTGATTTGTCTGATGATACTGTAAGGTCCAATATATTTTTGTACCTGTTTTTTTGGGCATGGAGGGAAAACGAAGGTCTAGAAATTTAGGAGAATCCTGCATCTCGCAATCTGCTTGTAAGGTGTGACGTTCCTGGGCCTGTTTGAGGAATTGCTGGAGACTAATGATGTTATCCGGAAAAAATGTCAACTTATCTTGGACAGCCGGTACAGAAATCTCTTGTGGAAATCCAGTAATTATTCGTGGATAGAATCAGTAACTGGCAGAGAACAGAAGTTAGATTAGTGATGAGTGAAAAAATTATTAAAAGAAAATTCCAAGGGCAAACTTGACAGCCACTTATCCGGTAAAGAGAAAAAAAGAGCATCGGAGACATTGTTCCAGAATTTGGTTTGTTCTTTCCCTCTGAATGCTACACTCAGCTGTCTCAGTTGACCCCATAGACTTTGCAGCGTCTGGGCATATACACGACCGTCGCTCCATTTAAAATTCTCATCACTACGATCGTGCAGTGAGGAGGAAAGGGGGTTCATCGATGGGGGTCTTAGTGACAAATGTTCTTAGTGGGAAAACTCCTTTGCTCAAACTAAATCTTTGTTTTCTCATCATGATTATTGCTCACCCAGCCCTGAAACACTTGCAATTCACCCAAACCAATAACACGTAGCAATGAACAATTTTGCTCTCCTTCACTTTTACCCAGTCATCTGACTTTCTCTGTTGACCTCCTTCTAAACATCGAGGTCTTTTTCACACAATTTTCTCAGCATTTTTAAATGCTTTTAAAAAACAAAACATTATGAATTTCAACGTTTTAAATGTAAGTTTGCAAATTACTTAACTATCAGACATAAGTGATGGACCACTGAAATCAGAGTGTCTGTCACTAATTTGTGCCACCCTCAGAGGACAGCATAAAATCACTGACAGGTTTTCAGTTCTCTTACAAGATTGAAACATCAGCATGATGAGAGACTGGGTCAGTGGAGTATAAACAGGATAAGGCATCTTCCAATGCCAGTTTAATAGATAATAAATCAGCAACATTATCATTTCTCTTGGCTGGAAGAAATTTTCTTGAGAAGAAGGGGATGGGTAAGGCCTTCTGGTCCCACTATCTGGGAGAGGACGGCTCCTACAGCTAGTTCGGAGGCATCAAAGTCCACAATGAATGGTAGAGATCGATCTGGGTGGATGACAACTGGAGCCGAAGTAAACCTGTATTTGAGATCATCAAAAGCTTCTTGAAGTTAATAACTTTCTTCATATGTATTCGGTGATCGTTAAACGATGCAAAAAAGATGAGGACGTTATTTAGATAAATAATCGCAAAAATGGCCATGAAATCTCTGTAAATATCATTAAAAAAATGAAGGCAGGGGCATTACAGAGCCCAAAAGGCATCACCAGGTATTACAAATGTCCATAGCAAGGGCGAAAGGTGGTCTTCCACTCATCTCAGATGCGGACAAGGTTATAAGCAACCCTCAGGTCTAATGTAGAAAAAATCGTGGCAGACCTTAGTCTTTGAAGGAGCTTGAGACCATAGGATGGGGATAGTAGTAATGGATATAATTTAAAACTAAAAGTCCTGGCTCATGCAGGAAAAGTAGAAGGCTAGATGAATTCCTTGTCGAAGACAATAGCAAAATGTGGTCAAAGAGAAGCTTAATCGCCAGGAGAAGATCAGTGCGGGCAATCATGGATCCTATGGGGAGGGAGAGAGCCCACCTTCTTTTTTACATAATACGTTCTGGAATATATGGTACTCACTGGGGATTAATAACCTGACACCTGGATCGAACTGGGAGGAGATCTCTGGGGAATTAAACATCTCGGAAGGGTCTTGACAGAGGTACAGATGGTCTCAGGAGGCAGGCAATATGAATGTATGTAGAAAGAGGGAAAGGGAATTGCACTGCTGGACCAATTAATGAGAGGTTAGCCAGGGAACACTAATGGGGTTAATGGGCCAGAATTGAGTGGAACAATTCACTATCTTAACCGGAACAGGATTTTCCTTGTGTTGAAGAGGAATATAGTAGCTCAGCGAATCTAGTGTCCATGAAGCAGCCATTGGCATCAGAATCGAGGTTTGCTGAGGTGAGTATTTGGTTCTAGGACAAATGGAAGGAAAGCGATACAGTGAAATGAGTAGCAGAGTGGTACTGCAGACAGAAGCAGGAGTAGGCTTATCTGCACGAGGAGGCTGTGTCGGACAGGTGCTCAGGAATTGTCCGGGTTGTCCACAATGCAGACAGAGATTGGCTTGGTGTCACCTGTGACGCTCCTCACTAGTAACAGCAGGTTGAGTTTGGCCAATCAGCATTGGTTCAGGTTCAGAAGAACTAGAGGCCCCAGGGGCTCTTAAATACGATTCTGATGGAACTAACCATGTGGAAGGGGCTGGCTCATATGTTCCTGACGTGGCTCAAAAAGTCGGAGGTTGATCTGGATGGACAACTGGATCAGATTTCAGGGACTACTGAACACACGTGCAAGCTAATTTATCCTTCAGCTGGTTGCTTAGCCCTAGACAAAATTGTAGCCTCAGTGCTCCATCATTGCATTGTGTCTCGGCAGCAATCGACTGAAATTCCATAATATAGTAATCCACAGGCCTTGGACCCTTACATAGGGAGCTGATGGTATACTCGATGGATGCTGTTCTGTGGAGATCATCTTAGATCATAGCCATAGCATTTAAGAAGGCATTAAGATCTAGGAGAGGGCTATCCTGTTCCTATAGTATTTGTGCCCAGGACAGAGGTTCGCCTTTTAGCTAGGTAATAATGGTGCCCACCTTTATCTGGTCGGTTTGATAGGTATAGGACTTTAGGAGACAAAAAGAGAGCGGCAGAAATAAGATCTGAAAAGATTAGAAATACCATCTGTCAGTAAATTTCTCAGGTAGGGGTATGTTTGTTTCAGGGACAAGTGAAACTGGGTTAGACACTAGCTGGGTTTCAGAAGAATGAGCAGTGACAGGGACCTCTGGACTCTGCAATTTCTTGGTCTCTGCACATTCTCACCTTCCCATTCTTTGAGCATAGCAGCCATTCCAGCAACACAGGAGTAATTCTACTTTAATATCCAGGAGGAGTGATGTCATCTGCTACAGCGTGTACCGATCCTGTGGCTGGAGCCACGCAGCGCAGCGCAAGCAGAATACAGCCTTGGCGTACCAGGCTCCAGACTGAACAACGTTCTGCCAACTTTAGCAGGGAGAACGCCGCAGCAACGCGTGTTGGCCCACAGCTGACAGCTCAGTTGTCAAGCCATAGCAGCTGCTAAGGCTCAATGCCTGGTATAGAATACGCCTGTAGTGTTTTCTGATTCTCTACAATTGTTCGCTACAATAGAATATAAAAGCTGCCATCTGCTCTGTGTGCTGTATGTGTGTGGATTTATGCACCAAGTCACTTGAATCTGAGGTACCCTGTAAGAAATGTGCCAAATAAGATACACTACCGTTCAAAAGTTTAGGGTCACTTAGAAATTTCCTTATTTTTGAAAGAAAAGCACAGTTTTTTTCAATGAAGATAACATTAAATTAATCAGAAATACACTCTATACATTGTTAATGTGCTAAATGACTATTCTAGCTGCAAACGTCTGGTTTATAATGCAATATCTACATAGGTGTATAGAGGCCCATTTCCAGCAACCATCACTCCAGTGTTCTAATGGTACATTGTGTTTGCTAACTGTGTTAGAAGGCTAATGGATGATTAGAAAACACTTGAAAACCCCTGTGCAATTATGTTAGCACCGCTGTAAACAGTTTTGCTGTTTAGAGGAGATATAATACTGACCTTCCTTTGAGCTAGTTGAGAATCTGGAGCATTACATTTGTGGGTTCGATTAAACTCTCAAAATGGCTAGAAAAAGAGAGCTTTCATGCGAAACTCGACAGTCTATTCTTGTTCTTAGAAATGAAGGCTATTCCATGCGAGAAATTGCCAAGAAACGGAAGATTTCCTACAACGGTGTGTACTACTCCCTTCAGAGGACAGCACAAACAGGCTCTAACCAGAGTAGAAAGAGAAGTGGGAGGCCCCGCTGCACAACTGAGCAACAAGACAAGTACATTACAGTCTCTAGTTTGAGAAATAGACGCCTCACAGGTCCTCAACTGGCAGCTTCATTAAATAGTACCCGCAAAACGCCAGTGTCAACGTCTACAGTGAAGAGGCGACTCCGGGATGCTGGCCTTCAGGGCAGAGTGGCAAAGAAAAAGCCATATCTGAGACTCGCTAATAAAAGGAAAAGATTAATATGGGCAAAAGCACACAGACATTGGACAGAGGAAGATTGGAAAAAAGTGTTATGGACAGACGAATCGAAGTTTGAGGTATTTGGATCACACCGAAGAACATTAGTGAGACGCAGAACAACTGAAAAGATGCTGGAAGAGTGCCTGACGCCATCTGTCAAGAATGGTGGAGGTAATGTGATGGTCTGGGGTGCTTTGGTGCTGGTAAAGTGGGAGATTTGTACAAGGTAAAAGGGATTTTGAATAAGGAAGGCTATCACCTTATTTTTCAACGCCATGCCATACCCTGTGGACAGTGCTTGATTGGAGCCAATTTCATCCTACAACAGGACAATGACCCAAAGCACACCTTCAAATTATGCAAGAACTATTTAGGGAAGAAGCAGGCAGCTGGTATTCTATCTGTAATGGAGTGGCCAGCGCAGTCACCAGATCTCAACCCCATAGAGCTGTTGTGGGAGCAGCTTGACCGTATGGTACGCAAGAAGTGCCCATCAAGCCAATCCAACTTGTGGGAGGGCCTTCTGGAAGCATGGGGTGAAATTTCTCCCGATTACCTCAGCAAATTAACAGCTAGAATGCCAAAGGTCTGCAATGCTGTAATTGCTGCAAATGGAGCATTCTTTGACGAAAGCAAAGTTTCAAGGAGAAAATTATTATTTCAAATAAAAATCATTATTTCCACCTTGTCAATGTCTTGACTATATTTTCTAGTCATTTTGCAACTCATTTGATAAATATAAGTGTGAGTTTTCATGGAAAACGCAAAATTGTCTGGGTGACCCCAAACTTTTGAACGGTAGTGTATGTAACATGTACTACTATCTACTAAAAAAGTAAAACATGTTAGGTTCACGCCTACATTTGTTTACATTCATTTGGTCAAAGAATATTTGTCGAAAAATTCCATTTATTTCTAAAGGGATGCAAAGTAATGCAAAATATAGTTGGGGGAAAAAAAGCCAAAAAGGAAAATGTAAAGTCAAAACTGCTTGTGTGAAGCTATTAAAATCCATCAATACCAACCTACTATGTCTACTGGTTCTGTCAAAATGGATCACCATAATCTGTTACATGTTTATGATCATGTAAGGCAAGGAATGTCTGATCGGACATCTGTTGTCAGAGAACTATTATCATCCATGACGATACAATATAACTGTATTATTGCGCACATCAGACATCTGATATTATTAACCTTTTCGTAGCACATAGGTACAGAGATATATCTGTGTGAAGAAGCATAGTCAATTTAATCCAAACAACATGTTAATGGAAAGATACCCCATTTTCCACTAAATACTTTAAAGTCACTGTGTACACTGATGTTTGTTTCCATTTTGTGAACTGCTGCACTTTGGCTATACACAATAGAAAAAAGCCCTCCTGTTTCAGCCAACAATCTAACGTGACCTTCAAGACAGATTTGGGGGAAAATAGTATTGCATAACACATGCGGGAGCTGTAATAACCTCCATTTACCAGTCATAGAAGAAATAGTATAACTATGCAATGCTCAATAGAATATATGAGTTTTAGTGGAAATGCAATTTAATAAAGGGAGAATGATCTGAATAACTGTTTTAGATTATATCTACTTTCCATTATGCTGACAACAAGAGATTTGTTTATAAAGTAAACGTGTGTAAAGTTTACAGAATGGCAGGAAATGAATGGCTCAGAACACTGCATTATGAAAAAATGTGAAGAAAAGTTCAGTGGAAGATGCAATCAATATAATCAAATGGAATAAAATCCTGAATCTGTTTTATATTAAATATAAAAAAAAGTTAGAGTGGATATTACTGTATTGATACTACTCTCCGGTATGTGGCAGTGTTCTATGGACTGTATGGCCCTACTATGTGGGTCCTGGGTCATATCCAAGTCCACCCTGCTCAGAAATCTAGAAATACACACTGTTATTTATTTATAACATTTTCCTATCCTGCAGTCATATTGTAGCTGCTGGTTTTCCCTGCAGCATTGCTGGAGCTCTACTCTTTTATGAGGACAGCTGCTGAATGGATTTTGTCTGCCAGTTATCGCACATATCTTTTGCAATCGGAAAAGCTTCTGAGAAGAATGCCATACCAATATGTAAACATCTACCAAATGTGTGTAAAACAAAACCGGGTATATTGCGGGCGCTGTCAATGCATAAGACACTCTGTATTGTTCAACGGTGGTTTAATAAATCTACTACTACACGTTTCAGGATTGATCTAATCCCATCCGCAGGTACCTTATAAAAACATAAGGATGAGAGGTGGCATGGCACACTGTTGGTGTTGTCACGGACTCACCAATAACACCCTTGTCATGGTCGCTGAGCTCATGTAATTCAGGGTGCGCAGCCTTCAGATAGCCTCCCATGTTGCACTTTTCCTATGCCTGTCCATATACCATGCCTCTTGAGTCCCAAAGTTCTGGGTGTTCTTTGACCATACCTAGATGTGGTGTGGAATTGTCACTTTTGTTATCTCTGTAGCTCACGCGCCATTTGCCACAGAGATTGCAATGCCCATGTTAATGTCTGTATAATTGTGTTGGTACAGCATGCTGTGAGGTCTTTGCCAGTAGTTTAAATGACAAATACAGAACCAAAGTATGGATCCGTACACATACACTCCATAGACTTCTATGCGAAACTGATGGCCATACTCTGGCATCCAAATGAGTACGCTATGTTTGGGAAAAAACACCCGCCATACGAGAATATGTCCACATAAAAATACTGAGCTGTGTACTGCTCCATAGAATAACATTGGCTCTTTATTCTGCACACACACAGACAGGATACGGAACTATAAAACGCAGGTGTTAATGAGGCTCCAGTTATTATTGAAATTTAATATGGCATATGGGTTGGGCACATTTATATACAATATATATCTATAATGTATTACCCTGGTCTTCATCTAGATCTTCAGGTCCCTCTTCCTCTTGCAGTATGGGGTACTGTAGATTTGTGACCAATCCCACATTTTCCTTCTTGTAAAAGTCAATCAACTCCTGTAGGTTTGTGAAAAATCGCATGGGAACTCCTTCACATGCCTGCATAGAAATATTCATGTTAGTTCTCTTTTATTACGAGTTGTTAGGACCATTAAATAGTAGCATTAAAGAGAATAGTGCTGTGGAGATACATGAGAGACTAATAACTCTCAATATAAGCACAGCAGACCGTAATACAGCATATGTAGCATGACAGTAAATAAATATGTACAAGGTGAAAAGACCCACATTTAATGCTTTCAGGGCCAATTGATACTAGCAAAGAAATGATCTAACTTTTTTGTAAAATGATACAAAGGAAAACAGTTTTTTTCCCAATCGATGCTGTATTGCGGAGAATTGCTTCTTGGGGAAAATATGGTGGTTCATGCGGACTCATATGGTGGCACATGTGTTACGATTCTCACCAGAAATGTAGATCCTCTAAGCTGCAATCGGTGTGGCACTTGGGTAATCTTGGGTGCAGAGTCTAAGGAAGCTCCCTGCTCTTCACCCTTAATTCTAGCAAGGAGGTATGAACTTTCCCGGTTGAAATCCCAGGTCGCAGACTCCATAATAGTCACCGATTGCTTGTAGTGGGGTCGGGAATGTAGCCAGGAGCCGATACCAGGAGAAGAATTACAGGAACCAAGTGACAAATTCAAAGGAAAGAGAGGAGCATAATCGAGGAACAAGACCAGGGTCAAGATCAGGATCAGAGTCAGGAGACAAAAAGCAGTAGGAACACTAGCCAATCAAAGGATGGACCTGAAGACAAAATCATAAAAGGAAGTGTCCATTCATCACGTTTCGTCTGACTGTTACTTCGAGGATGGTAGGTAGTGGCGTAATGATCACAGTCGCTGGGAGTGAGAGCACGAATGGCCCAAAGGAGTACGGGGTCCCGTGCCACTGTTGCCACATCTTAATGAAGCTAGCAGAAGTAGCCACAGCCATCTCACCTCGCTCGAATGCACTGCCTGCACTGGAGTCCAATGTAGTACCATACATGTGAGGCGCCGTTCAGGTTGCGGTGGTGGATCAGTGGCCAGTCGTGGCTACTACTGTCACTGTTGTCCAGGTCCAGAAAGGCAGAGGTCCTGAACAGACGCCGCATGACCCAAGCGAGGTTCAAATACTGGTAATGTTTGGGGTGGGTGGCTGTTCGTTGGCATGGGTATTACTACTACTGTCATAACTCACTGTATGCTGGTCTGGCTCTGGGCTGGGGATGACTGTCGTAGCTCTGTATGGTGCGGACCTCGAGTTTGAAGAGTATATGTAGCTAGCTGATCTATACTCTGCAGGGCAGCATGTTAAAGAAGCATACAGCATATACAACTGTGCTAAATACATAGTAATATAGCTATAGCATGTCCTGGTCAGGGGGTACAATATTTTGGGATATAATGCACCGGAAGCTGCCTCAGAGCAATATGTGGGTTGAGTGACCCCCGTTATGGAGATAGGTGAGAGTCCCCGAGCTGGGACCTTCATCTATTAGACATTTATAGCACATCCCTTATATATACTATACATTTCTTAGATGGGAATAACCCAAAAAAGACTAAATTGATGCAGTATTGTAACATCCTTTGTTAACACATTCTGACCGCACTGACTTCTGTACAAGCTTTTATTTAACACCAATCATATACTCGTATACCATCGCCGGTGGCTCTTTGTACAGCCTGCATAAGAGTCCTGTGGTTAGCAGAGTGTCACCTCTTTTGTTTGTTAATGATAGCATAGATGTAATATGATCAAGGCCGGCCCTAGGATAGATGGCGCTCTGTGTGAAATGATCTTTTGGTGCCCCACCCCATCATTAAAAAAAAAATGCCCCATAAAAATATTATAATGCCCCTTTAGTGCCCCCATACAGTATAATAATAATATTTAATAATATAATATATTACATCCCCTTCAAAGACACAGTATTTTGTCCTCTAATTGTGCCCACAGTATTATGCCACCTGTAGTACCCCTACACAGTATAATGTGCGCTTAGTGGCCCCCACACAATATAGTGCCCCCCTGTAGATTTGGCCATATAGCCTCCCTGTAGACAGTGCCATAAACCCCCACCTCCTTTTTGTAGATCGTGCCATACAGCCCCCCCACCTCCCCCTTGTAGACAGTGCCATACGGTCCCCCACCTCCCCCTTGTAGACAGTGCCCCCAAACAAAAACAAAAATTGTACTCACCTAGGCCCCCATTCCCATGACGAACTGAGCTGCTCCATGACGGGATCCTGTAGCCTAGTACAGAGTTTCCCAACCTTTTCGGACTCGAGGCAGCACTGGAACAATAAAATTTCCTCAGGGCCCCCCTACCAAAAATTGTTTTGAGAAAGACAGAAAACGGCTAAGAACAAGCACTACACTAGTAGGGTATGTTCACACACGTTTTTTGTAAGGCAAAAAAAAAATCAGCCCACCACTGACAGTAAAATGACCATCAGCCCACCACTCACAGATTCCCCCTGTAGGTAGCACCACACAGCCCCTTGTAGGTAGCGCCACACAGCCCCCTTGTGGGTAGCACCACACAGCCCACACAGCCCCCTTGTAGATAGCGCCACACAGCCCTCTTGGAGATAGCGCTACACAGCCCCCTGTAAACAGCGCCACACAGCCCCCTGTAAAGAGCGCCACACAACTCCCTGTAGGGAGTGCCACACAGCCCCCTGTAGGTAATGCCACACAGCCCCCTGTAGGGAGTGCCACACAGCGCCCTGGTAGGGAGTGCCACACAGGCCCCTGGTTGGGAGTGCCGCACAGCCCCCTGGTTGGGAGTGCCGCACAGCCCCCTGGTTGGGAGTGCCGCACAGCCCCCTGGTTGGAGTGCCGCACAGCCCCCTGGTTGGGAGTGCCGCACAGCCCCCTGGTAGGGAGTGCCGCACAGACCCCTGGTAGAGGATGCCACACAGACCCCTGGTAGGGAGTGCAACACAGCCCCCTGGTAGGGAGTGCCAGACAGCCCCCTGGTTGGTAGTGCCCCACAGCCCCCTGGTTGGTAGTGCCACACAGCCCACAGACCCCTGGTTGGTAGTGCCACACAGCCCACAGCCCCCTGGTTGGTAGTGCCACACAGCCCACAGCCCCCTGGTAGGTAGTGCCACACTGCCCACAGCCCCCTTGTAGGTAGTGCAAGGACTACGATATGACCCTGATAGCTGGCGGGCAATAGACATTCAAAAAAGGACAACTGTGCAGGAGCACACAAAATACCCAGCTTTCCCAGCTATCAAATAAATGTGTGGAAATAAACTAAGATATAACTTTTATTTAGTATAGCTAAAGGATCAATCCTTTTAGCTAGATTAAATAAAAGTTATATCTTAGGGTATGTGCACACGCTAGCTTCCTTTTACGTCTGAAAAGACAGACTGTTTTCAGGAGAAAACAGCTGCGTCGTTTCAGACGTAAAAGCTCCTCCTCGCATTTTGCGAGGCGTCTTTGACGCCCGTAATCTTGAGCTGTTCTTCATTGACTTCAATGAAAAATGGCTCAAATTACGTTTCAAAGAAGTGTCCTGCACTTCTTTGACGAAGCAGACATTTTACGCGTCGTCGTTTGACAGCTGTCAAACGACGACGCGTAAATGACAGGTCGTCGGCACAGTACGTCGGCAAACCCATTCAAATGAATGGGCAGATGTTTGCCGACGTATTGGAGCCGTATTTTCAGATGTAAAACGAGGCATAATACGCCTCGTTTACGCCTGAAAATAGGTCGTGTGAACCCAGCCTAAGTTTATTTCCACACATTTATTAGATAGCCGGGAAAGCTGGGTATTTTGTGTGCTCCTGCACAGTTGTCCTTTTTTGTAGGTAGTGCCACACAGCCCACAGCCCCTTGTAGATAGCAACCCCCCCTTCCAGTATAGATAGTGCCACTGTAACTGCCTGAAGGAGCGGAATCCCCATGTGGCCGGGGATTCCGCTCCTGGAGTTTCCCCTGATGTCACTGTCCATATATGGACAGAGACATCAAGCAGCGCTCCACATGGGGATTCCGCTCCTTCAGGGACCTACAGTGGCGCTAGTAGATAGCATACCTCCCTGCTCTGCTATAGTGCCGTTGCTACCGCTATAGCAGCCACAGCGGCTGCTAGCGGCAGCCACCGCCCTCATGCCCGGTGTCGCCACTAGCAGCCGCTATGGCTGCTACAGCGGTAGCGAAGGCCACTAAGTGAAGAAGCGCCCGGACGGAAAGGCGACTGCCTAAGGCCTGCCCTGGGAGCAGTTAGTGAGTGGCACCTGACCCGGTGGTAGTTGCAACGGCGCGGGGATACACACACCCGCTGGCGCCCCTCTTGCAGGGTGGCGGCTGGCAACCTGTGCGATCGCACTGGTCGAACGTATCCAAGGCCGGCCATGGATATGATATCAACAATGACATTTATAGATGTCGGTGAATTAAAGTTGTGGTTTCAAGTTAAAGAAAAGTTCAGGGGTATTTGAAGGTAAATAAGCAATCCTTGTAATGAATAGGTTTATCAAATGTGGGCCCACAGATATCTATATATATATTAATTAGGTTAACGCATTAACATCGTATTCTTAAGATTATTAAAATATACCAATTATCGGAATCACCATCTATACAAGTACAGACTGTACAATCATATGTTAGGAGGCTGCAAATAGGACCCAGGCAGCTGTAAAATAACTTCGGAAAACCCCTATTTGGTTTTGACTTTGGAGACCATTATTTGCCACTCACTAGGGTCTATTTCTTGTGGGTTGATTAATAAATAACCTATTAGACGTTATTGATGATATGTCCTGTGTATACAATGATAGCAACAAAGATTACATTGCAAATAAAAGTGGACATTTATATGTTCTGTATGGATGAAGGGGAGTCCTCAGAATAATTTTGGGAAGGTGGGCTTGGGAACCTCAGTCCAAAACTGTTTCTGACCTCTGGTATATAGTTGGGATCTGATGTTGTAATATAAATTAGGTTCTCCCAAGGTAATGATATAAAAATAAGATGAGTTTCTACCTTAAATTTATTAGAAATGTATTGTGTGGTGGACACTGTACAGCTTGTTTGTTCTGTTATAACACATGTCAGACTAGTACAGAATACTAGCTACTACATGGAAAATACCGAAAATTATTGGTGAAAACCAAGTGAATCAACTGGAAAGTTAATTGTGTACCTCCCAACAGAAAAGCAACTACTCTATCCAACTAATATCCCACTACTTCCAATCAGCCGCCCTAAAATGCTAAATAGCTAATAGGAGAGGACATGTAGCTAGACATCTTATATTTTGTGTGTAACAATACCGAATGCCCTATGTGATATTACACAAGGGGAGCCATTCCTGATTCTCGTTTGATGGTCTCCCAGAACATTATGCGGCTCATAAAGGAATGGACAACTGTGGCCCAGTTGTGATATCAGTTGTTTGGGGAGCATCATCTAGTTATCACAGGGTTTCAATTATGTGTGTGTGGAGTATAAAGGTGGTAAAACTGCCTCTAAATGTTCACAGAATATTCTAACTGAAAATATGAAATAAACTTCCTTTTACTTTCAAGCTGCATCATGTACGAGTCAGACTTAACTTCCACTATTTTAATTAAGGATGTGAGGACTAGCGGCTACACAAGGTGCTTTTTATTAGATGAGTCCACCGATAGAACTAAGATTATTTGGATGAGTTGTTCAAGACGCTTTTTGTACACTTACCCAGACAAATATGGAATAACAGTACCCCAAAATAATAAACACTTCCAAACCCAAAAATCAAAATAGAAGGGATGGCTCTGTAATAAAAATATACTAAAATTCAAGCCTGGCTTCCAGTGTTGCAACCCCAGCTGGAAGTTTTACATTTTGCTGCTGTGTTCTAGGCCTTTTAGTTGTCTATACTTAAAAATTCCAGGAGATCATTATGGATTAAAATTGGAAATTTTTTCATGGACTACCTAAGCACTGTACTGCTTTTTGGGGCTTTTGCCTTGATGCTGCAGCCAGCAGGTGGCTACTTTGGATCTCCATGATCCTGTGGAGAACAGCTAGGCTACTCAACCATATCCTGCAGTAGCAGTGGCAGAAAGAGAATTTCTTAATGTGGCATATGTCCAGGTACAATAAAAGGATCGGGCATGTTGAAATCCATGGTGATTACCTTATTACCCCTGCCATCTGCCATCAGGGGACAATAGTTAGATCCCCATACACATTAGATTGCTGGGATCAGCCAATATTAATCTAATGTGTATTAGCAACTAAATGGGCAATTTAAGGCTCTCTGCTGCATGTAAGGTTTATCAAAGGAAAATTCAATCACATGCAAAAGTGGATAAAAATATAAGTTTTCATCTAGGTATGGCTGTAAAGTTCTCAAATGTAAGGTGTGTTTTCTTCTATGTTGTTGGATTGGCATTTCAAAACCTGTTACTGTAGTAATGAATGCAACTGTAGTGCAATATTCATGAAGGGGCATAGCTAGGGGAAGGCTGACGGGACAGGTGCCCTGGGTGCCCCATACCAGGAGAGCGCCAACAACCGATTCTGCCTTGACCAGGTTATTTAGATACAGGGTTAGGGCAGCAAACTGAATCTTTTGCCCCAGGTGAAGGCAGATCTAACTACAACTCTGCTCTTTTGCTCAAACACCATGATGCTGGTTGAGCTTAAGATCTCTTTGGAGAGTCAGAATTTGTCCTGTTGGATATATTGGCTGATAAATAATCTCGTAAATAAAATACATATTTTAACTCACATCATGTTATGTAGCCAAATTGTTAGTGTTGGAGTCCAAAAATAGCTCCTAAGTCAGAACTGATAGCATTTTCTGTCTGCTTTATGAAGCTGTTAAGGAAGGAGCTAGCTTTCCAGGCGTTTCCTGACATTAAAAATTTACAAAAAAATCTGACCAAATTGTTACATAAAGTGGAATCCTAATTCCTCAGAGAGTCAACGCATTAACATCAACCAACTTGAGCATTAGAATTCCCGGTGTAGTGCGCTGAATGTTTTTTACAGCAATGACAGCAGGAACATAGGTCTGCATAAGCAGCAAAGAAGAGATTCTGCCAAACACATTATATTAGAAAATTGCTACTAAGGCCCCATGCCCACTTCAGTTTTTTCCTTTAGGGTGCTAGCCGTTTTTCTGATGGCTAGCACCCTGACCCATTAATTTCAATGGGGCCATGCACACTTCCGTTTTTTTTACGGTCCGTTGCTCCGTTCCGATTCAAAGTAGAGCATGTGCTACTTTGGCCCGGGATTCCGTGACCGTGAGGCCCATGCAAGTCAATGGGGCCGTCAAAAAAACTGAAGGCACACGGAAGGCATCCATGTGCCGTCCGTGTGTGACGGAGCTGTTGCTCAACACCCGCAGGTGGGCAGTAAAACATAACAGAAATATTACACTAATCGGCAGCCACTTGTCTCTATCAATCACTGATAGAGAAAAGAGGCTGCTGATTAAAAATAATATAAAAATCAGTTCATACTTACCCGGTCGTTGTCTTGGTGAGGAGTCCCTCTTCTTCCTCCTGTCCGACCTTCCAGAATGACGCGGCAGCCTGTGATTGGCTGCAGAGGCCGCTGCAGCCTGTGATTGGCTGCAGAGGCGGTCACGTGGGATAAAGCGTCATCCCTGGAGGCCTTCTGACGTCATCCTGACGTGTGTGACCGCCACTACAGCCTGTGATTGGCTGCAGCGGCGACATGGATGAAATGTCATCGCTGGAGGCTGGACAGGAGGAAAGTAAGTATGAATTTAACATTTTATTTTCCAAGTGCCGAGCATGGTACTGTCAATGGGCTGAACGAGTTACCGCCGATCAGTGCAGCCCATTGTCGGAAGTGTGCACGAGGCCTTATAGAATATATGATTTGTGGTCACAGAACCTAAAAGGGTTCTCCAGGATGCCTTATCATTGCCTAGTATAATAAAGAGACAACTGTATACTTTAAATGAAATAAAATACTTTTTTTGTTGGGAACTATTGGTCGGTGTGAATGACAGACAGCCTTGCTTTGAAATTACTGGTCGTGTTGTGAGTAAATATTGTGTTGGTAAATCATTGAAAAAACCATTATAACTAATGTCAAACATATATGACCATAGTGGGCCAACCATGCGGCCTCTGAAAAAAGTTTAGCCGAAAAAAGTGGCGCGGAAGGACCTGCAATGATTGGACATTGATGACATGGCCTAGTGATTAGTCTGTCCTGAGAGAACCCTTTAAATGTTTCTTTTTGCCAGGCTAACCATAGCGAAAGGCCATCACATGCAATTAGCAGAAGCCAGTTAAAGGAGGAGGGGCATGCAGATGTTGGTTTTTTTTTGGGGGGGGGGGTGGTCGCAGATGCCAGCTCTAGGGATTGGCTATATAACATAAAATCTATTTTTAGAGCATTAAAAGTGTCATTCCATCTACAAATTATATAATAGAGTTATCCCAGCAAACAAACTAAATTACAATGGTACCGTATATACACTTTGGCAAGTGCAACACAGAAAGATTATTCCCTGTTAAAACAAAGTAACTTAATGATAAAATGAGGCCAAAGCTTGTGTGGTCTTTAAAGAGGAGCGGTAACCTCTCCTGACATGTCTATTTTAGTAATTACTTGTATTCCCCATCAAATTCTGGAACATGTTTTCTTACAACTCTGTATTGTGCCATTCTTTTGTTATTCCTCCTAGAAATGTATTAACAAAATGGACAGCTGGGTGTTACAATCCCCCTTGTCAAAGAGGTGTGTCCCTTCACATTTTAACTCTGTCAGCTATGATCGGACATGGTCAGTCTGTGCAAGGACACACCCAGTTGTTAATGTATGCATACATTTCTTGGAGGAATAACAGAGGAACAGCACAACATAGAGTTCTAAGAAAGTTGCTCCAGAATTATGTCATGTAGAATACAATTATTTACTAAAACAGACGTCAGGAGAAAAAACAGCTCCTCCAGTCAACGTTCTAATATGTCATAGATATATGTGAGAAGGTCACATTGGTGAAGTCTGTTAATCATACAACATCGCTAATTTCCAGAAAGAAACGTCACTGTACAGCTCCTAAACCGCTTTGGAACTGCTCAGAGATGGAAGTAATGTACAGTATGGTCATCGCCTTGACCAAGGGCATAACAAATAACCATTAGGCGACATAGCAAAACTTGTATTTGGGCACCAACCCACCATGACCACCTGTACCCCATTTGTTCCCCTGTGTCTTTTCCTCACCCCCCCCCGCAGCAATGGGACCTGAGGTGCTAGATTACTGAACAGTCATAGAAAAGTATATAAAACACACTTTTATGGTGAAAAACCCCAAAATAAAGTGTAAACACAAAATATTCTAGGTGGCAGTACAGTGACTCAAGGATAAGCACTCTTGTCTTGCAGTACTGGATTCATATCTGACAAAGGACAACATCTGCATGGTGTTTAGGCTCTGTGCACATCACACTTTTGGCCTATTTTTAACAAATATGCAGGGAAAAGCACCCAAAGTATACATTAAACATAGGCTGTGACAATGCCCTAACAGTGGCATCCTGCCCCATACGGTTTAATGGTTAAATGTATATTTCATGGGCTCTCATGATCCTGTTTATGACATATACGTTAAACTGTTACCATTGTAGTATATAGGCGATGGATGGCACTATTTGGCATCCGATTAACACATACGTCACTGATAGACTATAATTTCACGGAATCCTAGAGAATGCTTCCAATTCTAAGCTAAAATCCGATCTACAGCAATTTACGAAATGTATGCTTCCATCTTTGGCGGATTATGAAATGAGTATCGATCACGCTCATAGGGTCCCCAAACCCAAGAATCTACTTGACTCTGTACCCAGAGACATCTTGGCTCGCCACACATTGTAAAAATCAAGAAAACAACAGCCTGGTCCGTACACCAGGAGAAAAATATTCACTGACTTGTCAGCGGCTACTCCTTAGGCAGGAAATTTATTTGCGCCAATCATTACAGCCTTATGACAACATGAAGAGTCCTATAGATGGGGATTACATACCAAGTTACTAGTGAACAGATATGGATCGATCCACATGATTGACCGACAAACCCTTTTACATCAGTGGAACATCACCATGAGACCCCATCTAAATCTAAGTCTCTGATCCAAGTCTCCACCGAAGCAACTGGATAGAGAATAGCAAGCTCCTAAGGGCACCTGAACGCTTGAAACTGAACTCAAGATTGTCTTACCATCTAAGTAAGTAACCACTGTGTTTCTATGACATTTTCCCAGACTGAACTCTTAAACTTCTTGTTTCCCCCTAATGGTTCATTCATTTGATACCAAGTTTCCAACTGACGTACTATTGACTATTGTTTTGTCCACTGTTAGTGTTGTTTACTTGTGTTCACGCTGTACTACTTGTGCATTCACATATGATAGGCTTACAACCTGCACTTTCAAAGCCTACACTCCCATTGGAGAACATCTAACCCTTGACTCAAATAAGTTGAGTCGTGTACCCCCCTTTATTTCCCTTTTATAAAGCAGACACTGAAACAGAGTTGGAATTTAATGGCCACAGCAGCCGTTTATTATTATCATAAATAACCATAACTTTTAAATAACCATATAACATAACTTTTTGAATTCCCCTCCGAGGAATTCAACTTAACCATATGACCCTCTCCGGGTCAACAAAAGAATGACAGGGCCAAGTCCTTGAAGCCACCAATAATTTTGTATTTACAGGCCATCTGCCCACCAATACCTTACCACCAGCCGTAACCCGGCTCGGGGGCACCGATTACCTTTTTGCAGATGACCTCCACCATATATGTCACAGCCTTCAAAAGGGGTAACACCCTAAGAAGCCGATTTCCAACAAAATTGGGGGGTGCATCCCGTGATGCATTCCCCCCCACCACATTTTTCGACCTACTTCAAGGACTCCCCCCCGCCAAAGTGACATAGGCCTTGACCACCTCAAGCCTGTCAGCTCCTCCACACGCCCACCGCTCTCTCAATCCCTTCAGACAGGGCCAGACTCCACATATCAATTCCCACATCATTCAAGTGCACTCCATTTTCCCTCCAATAATTGCCTGTCCCAGCCTCCAAATCCCAATGCCACACAGCAACCCCCCCACTCCGTGCCACAAAACCAGATATGGCCCTGTTGGCCTTAATACGAGCCTTATTGACCTTATCCACGGAGCAAGCCCACCGCCAACTTTTTCTCGGGACGATCTCTGACCATACGGTCACCAATTGGGGATGTGATGACCACAAGCACAACAGGTCATGTTTGACGTCCCGCACTAGTTCCCGAAAAGGGCGTAAGCCCAGATCATTCCCTCCCACATGCAAAACCAACACCCCCGGTACCCTGTCCAACAGTACAAAGGTGTTAAACTCCTGTAACACCCTGCCCCAGGTCATACCACGGAAACACATCCATCTTAAATTCGCTGTGTCCCGCGGAATCCTGAGCTGTCTGCCGTCGGGGCGTACATCCGCCCGTATGGCACCCCAGTACACGTACGAATGCCCCATGATCCACACCAAACACGGAGGAGGGCCTGCAAAACAAAAGGAAAACATACTCGCACACCATTCACCCATGCACACAACACCACATCACAGGCGGGAACGCAGACACCCAGATCAGTAATGCAGAAATACACAAATTACAGCATATGAGGGCGAACATACGAGCGAAAGCGCGCTGACTCCCAGCGCCCGATACGCTGCACCCCGGCGTCGTCCAAACCCCACCTTACAGCTTCCGTAGCCGCTCCTATCCGAAAGGAATGAGACGAGTACTGTTCCGCCCGCACCTGACACGCCACCAAACACTTTCTAAACACTGCCACAAACTGAAAACGCGACAGGAAAGTACCGTCCGAATGCCGAAGTAACGGGGAATCCGAAATAACTGCGCCCGCCAAGAACTCCCTGAGGCAGGAAACCGGACATACCGCCTTCCCTGGCAAAGCGAACAACACCAACCTCCTTCCCCTACCCAATTGATCAGTTTTGGAATAACGAAGCACTATCTCCACTCTATCCTCATACACATCCACATCATCCTGCCTCACACCTCCCGGCGTAGACGTACTAGGGGACACCAACTCCCCCACCCGGAAAGCCCCGAAAAAGGCTAAGGAAAAAGCCAAACGAAACAGCTTACTCTCAGAAGGTGATCTACACACCTGCCACACCACCTCGCCCAACTCACAAAGCAACTGAAATGACACTGGACGCCTCCTTTCCCTTACCACCACACCCTTTCTCAAACCCCGCAATGCTTGGCTCACCAAGAAATGCTTTGTGACGTCCACCAATCCCCGGAGCTTCAAACCAAAAGCAATGGCCGCCACAAAGCGATTGACCTTGGCAACCGTGCAACCCGCAGAAAAAGCCTCCCCCAGCCAAAACAGCAACGCCAGTATCCTGTCATTGTCAAACACCACATCCCCCAGTGACCTAATCCACTCTTCCCACTGATGCCATCCAGCGGAATATGCTGCCCACGTCGGTCTGGCTAGGGATCGTTCAATCAAGGCACCGGCAGCCCGTACACCAGCTCCCGAAGATGACTGGGACAGTCCATCCCAGTCAAGTCCGCGTCCGGCACCAGCTGACGAAAACGACCCCACTGTGAGCGAGAAAGTGCCTCAGCGATACAATTTTCCACCCCCGGTACATGCACCGCCACTACCCACGCATTCAACTGCAGACAAGTACGCACCAACTTTCTTAACAAGCGAATAACCGGAGGAGACGACGCTGACACATTGTTTATTGCCATAACAACCCCCATATTGTCGCAATGAAAGCAAACTTTTTTGTCCCGGAACCTATCCCCCCAAATGGTGACTGCCACCACGATAGGAAATAGTTTGAGCAGGGCCAAGTTGCGCGTCAAACCCCCCTCCACCCACGAGGCCGGCCACGTGCCCGCGCACCACTGACCTCCAAAGAACGCGCCGAAACCCACCGCCCCCGACGCATCAGTGAACAACTCCATATCGAAACTATCCAACGCCTGAGACATCCATAAGGAGCGCCCATTGCAGGTAGCCAGGAAATGAAGCCATACTTGCAAATCCTCTCGGTGATCAGCAACCAACCTGATAAAATGATGCGGCTCCTTAACCCCTGCCGTCGCAGCTGACAGCCGACGGCAAAACACCCTACCCATCGGCATGATGCGGCAGGCAAAATTTAACTTCCCCAACAGCGACTGCAACTCCCGTAATGTGATCTTTTTAAGACGACACGCTCTGTCCACCGCCAACCGCAAAGCCACCAGCTTATCCTCCGGCAATCTACACTCCATTTCCACCGAATTTATAGCAATCCCCAAAAAACAAATGGATGACGTCAGACCTTCCGTCTATCAGCCGCCAGAGGGACCCCAAATTCCCGGGACACCCACGTAACCGTTTCCAGCAAGTTTGCGCACATTCCAGAACCCGCCGGACCGACACACAAAAAGTCGTCAAGATAATGTATAACCGAATCCACTCCCGCAACACTCCTAACAACCCACTCTAAAAAGGAGCTAAAAACCTCGAAATACGCATGCGACACAGAACAGCCCATTGGCAGGCAACGATCAACAAAATATCCCCCGTTCCAGTAACACCCCAAAAGCCGCTGGCTGTCAGGGTGCACCGGCAGCAAACAAAAAGCTGCCTCGATGTCAGTCTTTGCCATTAAAGCCCCCTGTCCGTAGCCGCGCACCAGCTCAACCGCCGCATCAAATGACGTATAAACGACCGAACACAAGTCAGGATCTATCCCATCGTTAACCGACAACCCTTTTGGAAACGACAAGTGGTGTATCAGACGGAACTTGTTCGGTTCCCGTTTTGGCACCACGCCCAAGGGTGACACCACCAAATCCGGCACCAGAACCGACGTGAAAGGGCCCGCCATTCTGCCCAGCTCCACCTCTTTCTTAAGCTTTTCTGATACTACCCCTGCATGCTGATAAGCCGACCGCAAGTTAGGCTGCATAAAAGGGGCCATGTGAGGCAGCGGCGGAATAATAAAACCCGAACTAAAACCTGAACTAAGCAGCAACGCACCTTCCTTGTCGGGGTATCTACTTAGATAGGGGGCCATCTTTCTGACCATCACTGGCGTCACCCCCATGACCAGAGGACCCACTTGCTCCCCCTTGTCGGCGCCCTTTTTTAAAGCATTTTGCCGCCCCATGGGACTGACCACTACAATGGGAACAGACATGCTTAAACTTACATGTGGCTCCGAATTTACATTGGCCTTCATTGAATTGCCAACATGTTCCAAGCTTGGAGCCCGACGCCTGCCCTGCCTGCGCAGAGGTTCCCGCCCCGCTCCCGGGAAAGGACTGACCCTGCTTGTACAACGCAGTTACCTTCAACCACAAGGCTATGTCCTTGTGGTCCCACCGGATGTTTGGCCGCACTGCCTTTCGCTGACGAAATTGTTCGTCGTACAGGAGCCACGCCTGACCCCCATAAACCCTATGAGCCTCCCCTACCGCGTCTAAGTAGCAAAACAGCGCCGAGCAATTGTCCGGCGCCTTCTCTCCAATAACACTCGCCAATATCGCGAAAGCCTGCAACCAATTGACGAATGTTTTCGGGATTAACCTATACTGTCTCTTCTCCTCCTCATCCTTCTTAGTTTCGTCGCGCTTAACCTTATCCAAATTAAACTTTTCCAAAGGCAGAAGGGAAAACATTTCAACGTACTCGTCTTTCCAAATATGCTCTCTAGCCCCCTGTTTCAAATGGGCTCCCAACGAGCCCTCGTAACACACATAAACCTCACCCCGTGCGCGATCATCTAAACGCACCCTATCCACCTCCTTCGGCGACTCCGTCTGTACCGAGACCGCTACCGCATCCCCCACCTCCCCAGGTGATATAACTCCCGTACCCAGGATTGGGGCACTAGTATGTTGACCCGTCCAAACCGCAACCGGGGACACAACCGCCTGCCCGGGGGACGTGGCCCCCCCTAACCGCCCCACTAACTCTTTTAAGCAACCCACTAAGTCCGCCAGATTATCCCTATCCCCACACGCTTGCGACGCAGGAACCCCAGAACACCCTGCCCCAACTACATCCGCCCAGACACCCGACATTAATAACGCAGGAAAAGGTAACGTAGGGGTCAACTCACCAGGCTGCCCAGGGGCTGTGTACCCGTCAGCCGGACCCGCATGTCCACGTGCAGAGGCCCGCCGCTCACCATCATCTAATGCTCCGGTCCCGCTGTGGCGTTGTCTGCATTGACAATGTGTGCACGGGGAATTCCAGCTCCTGGAAGGGATTTGAGGAAGGGACATCGCATCATCCTGGCGGCACTCGACTCCTCTCTGCTGTGCTGAAGCACCGGCCCCCTGGTGCCCGTTGTCTGGCACGCACACCACTGACCGCAGACGTCGATCACCGACACCCTCGCCTACTGTCATCTCCTCATCTGATCCAGCCGGCCCTCTGGCTGGAACCTCGCCATGCAGGGCCGCCAATAAACTTCCGCCCCGTCTGGACGAAGGAGGAGGGGTGGGCGGAAGTGAAGGCCTCCATCTTGTGGACGTCGCCGCCGGGCGCCGCCGCGTTCTGGGATTCCTCCCAGGACCGGCCCGCGGAGCAGCAGGCGTCTGCACTGCAGCCCGGCCTGAAGGGTCCACAGAGGGGCTCCTCCTGCAGCGCCGTGCCCGCGGGATCACCTCCGGACTCAGCCGAGCCGGAGGTCGCGAGCGCCTCATGGTGCGCTTCACACCGGAAGTGCCGGCTGCATCCGGCATCAACGGGGAGACAGGCTCTCCTCACCCGCTCCCTGTCCCCCGCGAGCGACGCGTTCTCACCTCCGGCAGCTCCTGCATCGAAGGAGCTGATGCTGCGGGGGAGCGCTCCCGGCCTGAGCCCAGAGCCTCCGATGAGTCCCGGACATCAGCTGACGCCGGGCCCGCGATCAGCGCCGCAATCTCCCGCTGCAGCCAACCCAGCTCCCTGGAAGCAGCAGCGGCCAGCAGCTGCTGCAGCACCTCAGCATCAGACGCCATAGAAGCAGAGGAGGGGAAGGACATGTTCCTGCTTCAGCGTCCTGGCGAAGAGAGGGAGAGAAAGCACAGGAAAAGGTACATCCCCTTACTTCCCCCCACCCCTTTTCTTACTAGCCCTCCTACTAGCTTATCCCCAACCCCCATAGGCCATACCAACTCGTTACCCCTCCCATCTATTTCAGTCATGGAGGCCTCCCCTTATTCTGTTCTTTTGTCTGCAGTACGGCCTCTTCTTTACTATCAGAACAGGAAAATCTTTACCATGCGTACCCATTAAGTACCTGCCATGACAATGGCTTGTCAATGGCCCCTTTACATGTTCACTAACGTGGCAAGTGGTTACCAATCAAAGATGTGATAACGCATGCGTTCAGGAAACTCGCATGTCTACTAAAAGTTCCCCTAAGTTAAAGCTTAAGGAATTCCCTACCATACTTAAATTCTCCTTTACTTGGAAGAGAATGAGATAATTCATAGCCTTTAAATCAAACAAGGGGTTGACAATTAATAAATCTGTAATGTAAACCCAAAGTTGATTCATTATTATCCAATTCACTATTGGATTATAATGAATTATTATAACATGGAATATACCATAGCTAACATTCTTGTGTGCTGTATAAATTTGCAGTCACAGCCGTTCTTGCACCTGTATACACATTTTGTTTCATTTTGTTGGAATGTGCTGTTCAAACTTTTGTGTTGTTTATGTGATTCACATATGTGGGGTTAGTGACTGCTTCCACTTTTTTCTTGCACTCCTCCCATTCTTCCCTGAGTGATTTTAATTATTTTAATGCTGGTTCCTACCATCCCCAGATATATTTAGGCTTAGTCCCAGTTCTGGGTGTATGTGCAGAGTAGGTTCCCACCTATAGAGGTTACCTTGTCGTGGCAGGTGGGCCACACATTTTGACCAAAATGTGCGCCAAGAACCTCCCTACTGTAAGTAGATTTTTCAGCAATGCATATTTATTTATATTTATATATATGTTCGCAGTGTGCTGTCGCCATTTTAGTGTGTTCCCCATAGCTAACATTATATGCCCCCAATTCCCGCAAAAATCTTTCCGTAGGGAACTGTTTAGAAGGATTTGTAGAATGAAAAAAAGGCTCCCCAATCCGATAGCTGAGCGTGGCAGCCCCATGTAAAGTGAATAGAGCAGTGGCTGAGCATGCGCAGTCCCAGCTTCATTCATATAGGGCACTCCGGGACCCTCGTCAGGATCGGTGGGGTCCCAGCGGTCGGACACCCATCGATCAGAGACTTATATGCTCGAGATAGGTGATAAAGCATCATTATGAGAAAACCCCTTTAAAGAAGAATTCCCCCAATCATCCAATTGCATTTGGTGAGCTAACTGCTTTGCCATTTCCCACGATAACTTCACCAAAGACATAGAAACCACATTTGCTGAATACTCCTCTCTAAATAACACTTGTGGAATTAATGCATTAATGCTATGGAATTCTCAGAAGGCGCACATCAGAGGAATGCGGATACAACTAGTTTCCAAGCTCAAACGGCAACGTGAGAAAGACAACCAAACTCTACTCCTATCGAGACATCAAGTCACAAAAAAAGACATGAAACATTTTGTATAACTACAGAACTAACCAAAGCTAGACATCCCCTAAGGAACCTCCTACTACACTCCAATGAAAAGGCCCTAAAGAAAACAAATGCAACAGAGAGAAAAAAGTTGGATTATCCTTCCCACGCTGTCCCTGGTTACGGTAAAAAAAGTGACAATTTTTGGACCGGTTTTTCAAAGATAAATCCAAAAGAAAAACATAGGGTCAAGGCAGACTGAAAGTCCATGTATTTATCGATAGTGTTGGTACAGCAACGCGCTTCGAGTTTGGCGCGATCTATTCGTCAGGCTTAAAAACACATACATTACAAGAACAACATCAGTGGCTTTATAGCTTAAAAAGACCACCAAGGGGGAATTTTCATTGGGGTCAGGGGTCAGAAATAATGCCCTTAGATGCAGCTGAATGGTATGACTTATTCGCAGTACTTTTTAAATGAATAAAAACATATATGTGATGGGACAAAGGGGATTCAGTTTATTAATATTTATTAAAATAATAAAAAAAAAAATAAACATTGTAACGTATCCATTATTTTGCTGGGTGATTGCAAGCATTTAAATTAAAGCGCAGCTTTGCAGTCAAGTCAGATCAAAGATTATGGTTTTACATCAGTGACATTATGATGTTGTGGTGCGATACTGTAATAGTGATCCTTTTTGTTCATATTATTCATTTCGGGATGTATTGGAGTGTTGGCGACTGGTCTGTGTAGTGCGTTGACATTGTCCAAGGTTGTTATGGTAATGGAGGAGGTAGTTATGTTCTCGAGCGGATCTTTATTGGACGATGACAGAGTACATACTGGAAAACAACAGAAGAGAACTATGAAGTCCTGGAGGGATCTACGAGGGGTGTAAAGACTAGACAACACATATGGTTACCGTGGTGTCATACAGAGCCAGTGGAAGAAAACAGATTGTTGTTTTTTTTGTCTCTTTTCTTCTATAATTAAAGAAAACAAAAACACACTTTTATTCCCAAGGTGACTTGGGCCTTACTAGCATGAAGACTAACATGAATCACCCAGAAATCCAAAATACCAAAGATTTATCACCCTTTCAATAAACAGACCACCTTATCCACAGATGGCATAGCGAATGCAGTTAAAGATTATTACTGGAATTAATATTATTTGAAAGAGGATATTCAAACCACTCAACCAGCACAGGATGAGATAGATGCATTTTAGAACAAGTAGACTTGCCTAAACTTTCCTCCCCAACAAGCCACAGAAGAACTACTAAAAAATGATTAAGTCACTACCCCTTCACAAATCTCCAGGCCCTGATGGCCTGTCGAATGTCTATTATAAAAAAAATAAAAATCCATCTTAACTAGTCATATGTCTCAAATGTTCACATTAGCTACTGCAAATAGCTCTCTCACAAAAGAGATGCTCTTGACCTTAATAGTAACCATCCCCAAACCAGGGAAGTCACCAAATCTAACATCTAATTATCGTCCTATTACCTTTTGAGTGGGGATGTAAAAAGATATGCCATATTGATAGCGAATAGGCTAGTGTCCATTCTACCAGCTTTAGTCAAGCAGGACCAATCCGGTTTTACTTGGGGAAGACAGGCCCCAGATAACAAGAGACAACTTCTATCCCTCCTGCAAATAGCAGAACAAACAAAAAACCCTTCTAACTGGAACTATGCCTTTTCCGTCCTCACCAGCTTTGGTTACCTGGGCCCAATCCTAACTGCTATAAATCCCTGTACTTTCAAGCAGCAGCTAGAGTCTTTGTGAATGGCACCCTTTCAGATTAATTTAATCTGACTAATCCCACTGGTCAAGGGTGCCTTCTATCCCCCATATTTTTTTACATTGTCCATTGAATCCCGCTCAGAACTAATAATGAACTAACCCCGAGTCATCTGGCATCACGGTGGGCGGCTTCGAGCACAAGATCACACTTTTTGCAGACGACATGATAATTATCAGCACTAACCCCTCCAAATCTTTAGATGCCATCTTCCATGTGCTTACCCAATGTAACAACCGTTCCTTTTATAAGTTGAAAGAAAATAAATCTTAAATCCTTCCAGTTCATGCTCCCCTAGGTCCTCTAAGCCTCTTATAAAAACAAATTCCCACATGGGAATTAATCTGGTTTCCCCTTTAACCAAAGCCTATAAACTCCACTTTCTACCTCGCCTAGATGTCATAAAAACCGACATTATAAGACTCTCCAGATACATTAGATCCTGATTTGGCAGAGTTGCAGCATTTAAGATGCTCAAAAGATGAAAGGCCTTTTTAAATTATCATATGGGTGTAACGTACTCTGAGAGACGCTTCCTTAAGTCTCTAATTAACACAGTAAGTACTGGTATATAGAAAAGTACGAATCATGACTTTGGACAATCTCTTATCTTGCTATATATATATATATATATATATTCAATTATAGAAAAAGGTATGGCAAAAAACTATTTTTGATTATGCGAATATAATAGTGAAATATATCACCTTGTCTGCTAGAGTCCATTTGATGGTCCGGTTTTAAACTTTAATTTCCTGGTTCCTCTTTTCATGGACTGACGGCAGAGACTACACGTGGAAGATGGTGGATGGGTCGGAGTCTCACTATGCCTTGTGCGATGTTTCGGGGGACCGCCCCCTTTCTCATGCATGCGTGGATACACCCGTCACCAGTTTAAATAGTTTAGCTGTGATACAAGGATCCTCTAAAAAATGTGAGTATCAGTAAAATGTTGTTCAGTGTATATATAATTCAAAGCTATAAAAACAGGCATTGAGTATAGCAGATTTATATTGAAAATGTTTGATATATATACTTTGTTACTTTCTTAGACTACGTTTTCATGTTGCGTTTTATATTTTTAAGACATTTCATGTTTTTCATGTAGCTAGCAAATCGACAAGCTCCCCTATATATGATGGTACATAGAAAGGACATCTGGCTACAATATAACAGAATGTACAATTTTTATGTTCATTTAAATTACTGGAACTATGCAAAATAACAATAATATATTAACATAGCTAAGCTAAATACAAAGCACTTCATGTTTATGAAAATAGAACAGTAAATTATTATATATAATCCAAAATAGTAGTTCTATTAATTGTTTACATATTTGACTTAGATTGTATTATATACATTCCATATGTTTATATCAGAAAAGCGATTAGATTATTCTATAGAAAAATAATAAAAATAGTATATTATATCAAGGGCTTTAAAACTAACAATGTATACGATGTATGTAGTCAGCAAAACTCTATTTGACGCAAGATTTGTTTAAATATAAACTTAAAAATCTTTATATATCGTTATAAGATAGAATGCCTTGATATCAATTGCAGTTGTAGTAACTTTCAATGCTAATTTTATAACCTTTAGTAGGGTAATAAATATGATGATGGAACTACGATCTGGACAAAATAGGCAAGGATATGTTCCATTTTTGGGAGTATTCAGAAAAGTTTGTTTGTAAATTTGTTTCTTTTTTATGTTAGCCCGTATTAATTAATTAGATAGGGAATTACCCTTACGATAAAAGAGCCTTGGTTTTTCACAGAATAGAAGACCGTATTTTGGCTCATATTTCATCATTTCCCAATATTTGTTTGTTGTCATCCTTATCATATTCGAATGACTATCATAGGTGGAGATGTAAAGGGATTTTTGCTCTATGTTTTTATTTTTACTTTTACGTAAATCTTCAATTTTACATTTATTTATCTTAGAACCGATTCTGTCTATCTCTTTACTTTGATAGCCTCTTTCAGTGAATTTGTCAATAACTTTATTTTTATGTATAAGGTATTCCCTATCATTACTACATATAACTCGGGCACGTATAAATTGTCCTTTAGGAATTCCTTTAAATGTCGGCAGTGCATGTGCACTACCTCGTCTCATTAGATTGTTCCGGTCGGTCGATTAAGAGTATAATGTGGTCATCAATTGATTATTATCGGTTTTATTAGGTTTTGGCATTCGTTAATGTATAGCACAAATTTAGGAAATACATAAAAAAAAATATTATTGACAAATTCACTGAAAGAGGCTATCAAAGGAAATAAATGGAAAGAATAGGTTCTGAGATCAATAAGTGTAAAATTAAAGATTTACGTAAAAGTAAAAATAAAAATAAAAACTTAGAGCAAAAATCTTTTTTCATCTCCACGTATGATAAGAATGACAATAAGCAAATATTGAGAAATTATGAAATATGAGACAAAATACGGTATTTTATTCTGTGAAGAACCATGGTTTGTTTATACTAAGGTTCGTGAAACCACTGCAGCCAAACATTTCTTTGAAATGAAACATAAATTTTACGAATTAAAATGGTGCTTTCTTGAAGAGATAGAGGGCAACGATAAAGAACACATTAGAACTAAGTTTCTCCAAAGAAAGGTATACTGGATATATAAAGTAAGATACATTAATAAGTGTCAGTCCAATAGGCCTTAATGAAACTTGCAATTTTACCATTTTTGAACATTTT
>NW_027462370.1:0-57540 GCF_050947455.1 Rhinoderma darwinii
GCTATTCACAAGTAAATCCTAGACGCTCGATCTTGGTTACTTTCGCTTTCGCGGCTGGCAGCAAAGTTCAGAACCATGTTTCTGTGAATAACTCTTGAACCGTAAGTCACAGACGCTCGCTCTTGGCTGCATTCGTTTCAGCTCGTGGCAGCCAGTCTAAAAAAACACTATCTTGGACTTCTCTGGATGTTTCCCAGGCGAGCTATTGGCAGCATGTTCAGAACCACTGGTTCTGAGGCTAATTCTTGAACCGTAAGTCATAGACGCTCGATCTTGGCGGCATTCGTCTCAGCGCCTGGCAATTAGTATAGAAGCACTGTTTCCCACTGTTTCTGAGGCTAATTCTTGAACCGTAAGTCATAGACGCTCGATCTTGGCGGCATTCGTCTCAGCGCCTGGCAATTAGTATAGAAGCACTGTCTTTGACTTCTCTGGATGTTTCCCAGGCGAGCTATTGACAAGTAAATCCTAGACGCTCGATCTTGGTTACTTTCGCTTTCGCGGCTGGCAGCAAAGTTCAGAACCATGTTTCTGTGAATAACTCTTGAACCGTAAGTCACAGACGCTCGCTCTTGGCTGCATTCGTTTCAGCTCGTGGCAGCCAGTCTAAAAAAACACTATCTTGGACTTCTCTGGATGTTTCCCAGGCGAGCTATTGGCAGCATGTTCAGAACCACTGTTTCTGAGGCTAATTCTTGAACCGTAAGTCATAGACGCTCGATCTTGGCGGCATTCGTCTCAGCGCCTGGCAATTAGTATAGAAGCACTGTTTCCCACTGTTTCTGAGGCTAATTCTTGAACCGTAAGTCATAGACGCTCGATCTTGGCGGCATTCGTCTCAGCGCCTGGCAATTAGTATAGAAGCACTGTCTTTGACTTCTCTGGATGTTTCCCAGGCGAGCTATTGACAAGTAAATCCTAGACGCTCGATCTTGGTTATTTTCGCTTTCGCGGCTGGCAGCAAAGTTCCGAACCATGTTTCTGTGAATAACTCTTGAACCGTAAGTCACAGACGCTCGCTCTGGGCTGCATTCGTTTCAGCTCGTGGCAGCCAGTCTAAAAAACACTATCTTGGACTTCTCTGGATGTTTCCCAGGCGAGCTATTGGCAGCATGTTCAGAACCACTGTTTCTGAGGCTAATTCTTGAACCGTAAGTCATAGACGCTCGATCTTGGCGGCATTCGTCTCAGCGCCTGGCAATTAGTATAGAAGCACTGTTTCCCACTGTTTCTGAGGCTAATTCTTGAACCGTAAGTCTTAGACGCTTGATCTTGGCGGCATTCGTCTCAGCGCCTGGCAATTAGTATAGAAGCACTGTCTTTGACTTATCTGAAAGTTTCCCAGGCGAGCTATTCACAAGTAAATCCTAGACGCTCGATCTTGGTTACTTTCGCTTTCGCGGCTGGCAGCAAAGTTCAGAACCATGTTTCTGTGAATAACTCTTGAACCGTAAGTCACAGACGCTCGCTCTTGGCTGCATTCGTTTCAGCTCGTGGCAGCCAGTCTAAAAAACACTATCTTGGACTTCTCTGGATGTTTCCCAGGCGAGCTATTGGCAGCATGTTCAGAACCACTGGTTCTGAGGCTAATTCTTGAACCGTAAGTCATAGACGCTCGATCTTGGCGGCATTCGTCTCAGCGCCTGGCAATTAGTATAGCAGCACTGTTTCCCACTGTTTCTGAGGCTAATTCTTGAACCGTAAGTCATAGACGCTCGATCTTGGCGGCATTCGTCTCAGCGCCTGGCAATTAGTATAGAAGCACTGTCTTTGACTTCTCTGGATGTTTCCCAGGCGAGCTATTGACAAGTAAATCCTAGACGCTCGATCTTGGTTACTTTCGCTTTCGCGGCTGGCAGCAAAGTTCAGAACCATGTTTCTGTGAATAACTCTTGAACCGTAAGTCACAGACGCTCGCTCTTGGCTGCATTCGTTTCAGCTCGTGGCAGCCAGTCTAAAAAACACTATCTTGGACTTCTCTGGATGTTTCCCAGGCGAGCTATTGGCAGCATGTTCAGAACCACTGTTTCTGAGGCTAATTCTTGAACCGTAAGTCATAGACGGCATAGACGCTCGATCTTGGCGGCATTCGTCTCAGCGCCTGGCAATTAGTATAGAAGCACTGTTTCCCACTGTTTCTGAGGCTAATTCTTGAACCGTAAGTCTTAGACGCTTGATCCTTGCGGCATTCGTCTCAGCGCCTGGCAATTAGTATAGCTGCACTGTCTTTGACTTCTCTGGATGTTTTCCAGGCGAGCTATTCACAAGTAAATCCTAGACGCTCGATCTTGGTTGCTTTCGCTTTCGCGGCTGGCAGCAAAGTTCAGAACCATGTTTATGTGAATAACTCTTGAACCGTAAGTCACAGACGCTCGCTCTTGGCTGCATTCGTTTCAGCTCGTGGCAGCCAGTCTAAAAAAACACTATCTTGGACTTCTCTGGATGTTTCCCAGGCGAGCTATTGGCAGCATGTTCAAAACCACTGTTTCTGAGGCTAATTCTTGAACCGTAAGTCATAGACGCTCGATCTTGGCGGCATTCGTCTCAGCGCCTGGCAATTAGTATAGAAGCACTGTTTCCCACTGTTTCTGAGGCTAATTCTTGAACCGTAAGTCTTAGACGCTTGATCTTGGCGGCATTCGTCTCAGCGCCTGGCAATTAGTATAGAAGCACTGTCTTTGACTTATCTGAAAGTTTCCCAGGCGAGCTATTCACAAGTAAATCCTAGACGCTCGATCTTGGTTACTTTCGCTTTCGCGGCTGGCAGCATGTTCAGAACCACTGTTTCTGAGGCTAATTCTTGAACCGTAAGTCATAGACGCTCGATCTTGGCGGCATTCGTCTCAGCGCCTGGCAATTAGTATAGAAGCACTGTCTTTGACTTCTCTGGATGTTTCCCAGGCGAGCTATTGACAAGTAAATCCTAGACGCTCGATCTTGGTTACTTTCGCTTTCGCGGCTGGCAGCAAAGTTCAGAACCATGTTTCTGTGAATAACTCTTGAACCGTAAGTCACAGACGCTCGCTCTTGGCTGCATTCGTTTCAGCTCGTGGCAGGCAGTCTAAAAAAACACTATCTTGGACTTCTCTGGATGTTTCCCAGGCGAGCTATTGGCAGCATGTTTTGAACCACTGTTTCTGAGGCTAATTCTTGAACTGTAAGTCATAGACGCTCGATCTTGGCGGCATTCGTCTCAGCGCCTGGCAATTAGTATAGAAGCACTGTTTCCCACTGTTTCTGAGGCTAATTCTTGAACCGTAAGTCTTAGACGCTTGATCTTGGCGGCATTCGTCTCAGCGCCTGGCAATTAGTATAGAAGCACTGTCTTTGACTTCTCTGGATGTTTCCCAGGCGAGCTATTCACAAGTAAATCCTAGACGCTCGATCTTGGTTACTTTCGCTTTCGCGGCTGGCAGCAAAGTTCAGAACCATGTTTCTGTGAATAACTCTTGAACCGTAAGTCACAGACGCTCGCTCTTGGCTGCATTCGTTTCAGCTCGTGGCAGCCAGTCTAAAAAAAAACACTCTCTTGGACTTCTCTGGATGTTTCCCAGGCGAGCTATTGGCAGCATGTTCAGAACCACTGGTTCTGAGGCTAATTCTTGAACCGTAAGTCATAGACGCTCGATCTTGGCGGCATTCGTCTCAGCGCCTGGCAATTAGTATAGAAGCACTGTTTCCCACTTTTTCTGAGGCTAATTCTTGAACCGTAAGTCATAGACGCTCGATCTTGGCGGCATTCGTCTCAGCGCCTGGCAATTAGTATAGAAGCACTGTCTTTGACTTCTCTGGATGTTTCCCAGGCGAGCTATTGACAAGTAAATCCTAGACGCTCGATCTTGGTTACTTTCGCTTTCGCGGCTGGCAGCAAAGTTCAGAACCATGTTTCTGTGAATAACTCTTGAACCGTAAGTCACAGACGCTCGCTCTTGGCTGCATTCGTTTCAGCTCGTGGCAGCCAGTCTAAAAAACACTATCTTGGACTTCTCTGGATGTTTCCCAGGCGAGCTATTGGCAGCATGTTCAGAACCACTGTTTCTGAGGCTAATTCTTGAACCGTAAGTCATAGACGGCATAGACGCTCGATCTTGGCGGCATTCGTCTCAGCGCCTGGCAATTAGTATAGAAGCACTGTTTCCCACTGTTTCTGAGGCTAATTCTTGAACCGTAAGTCTTAGACGCTTGATCCTTGCGGCATTCGTCTCAGCGCCTGGCAATTAGTATAGCTGCACTGTCTTTGACTTCTCTGGATGTTTTCCAGGCGAGCTATTCACAAGTAAATCCTAGACGCTCGATCTTGGTTGCTTTCGCTTTCGCGGCTGGCAGCAAAGTTCAGAACCATGTTTATGTGAATAACTTTTGAACCGTAAGTCACAGACGCTCGCTCTTGGCTGCATTCGTTTCAGCTCGTGGCAGCCAGTCTAAAAAAACCACTATCTTGGACTTCTCTGGATGTTTCCCAGGCGAGCTATTGGCAGCATGTTCAGAACCACTGTTTCTGAGGCTAATTCTTGAACCGTAAGTCATAGACGGCATAGACGCTCGATCTTGGCGGCATTCGTCTCAGCGCCTGGCAATTAGTATAGAAGCACTGTTTCCCACTGTTTCTGAGGCTAATTCTTGAACCGTAAGTCTTAGACGCTTGATCCTTGCTGCATTCGTCTCAGCGCCTGGCAATTAGTATAGCTGCACTGTCTTTGACTTCTCTGGATGTTTTCCAGGCGAGCTATTCACAAGTAAATCCTAGACGCTCGATCTTGGTTACTTTCGCTTTCGCGGCTGGCAGCAAAGTTCAGAACCATGTTTCTGTGAATAACTCTTGAACCGTAAGTCACAGACGCTCGCTCTTGGCTGCATGCGTTTCAGCTCGTGGCAGCCAGTCTAAAAAAACACTATCTTGGACTTCTCTGGATGTTTCCCAGGCGAGCTATTGGCAGCATGTTCAGAACCACTGTTTCTGAGGCTAATTCTTGAACCGTAAGTCATAGACGCTCGATCTTGGCGGCATTCGTCTCAGCGCCTGGCAATTAGTATAGAAGCACTGTTTCCCACTGTTTCTGAGGCTAATTCTTGAACCGTAAGTCTTAGACGCTTGATCTTGGCGGCATTCGTCTCAGCGCCTGGCAATTAGTATAGAAGCACTGTCTTTGACTTATCTGAAAGTTTCCCAGGCGAGCTATTCACAAGTAAATCCTAGACGCTCGATCTTGGTTACTTTCTTTTTCGCGGCTGGCAGCAAAGTTCAGAACCATGTTTCTGTGAATAACTCTTGAACCGTAAGTCACAGACGCTCGCTCTTGGCTGCATTCGTTTCAGCTCGTGGCAGCCAGTCTAAAAAACACTATCTTGGACTTCTCTGGATGTTTCCCAGGCCATCTATTGGCAGCATGTTCAGAACCACTGGTTCTGAGGCTAATTCTTGAACCGTAAGTCATAGACGCTCGATCTTGGCGGCATTCGTCTCAGCGCCTGGCAATTAGTATAGAAGCACTGTTTCCCACTGTTTCTGAGGCTAATTCTTGAACCGTAAGTCATAGACGCTCGATCTTGGCGGCATTCGTCTCAGCGCCTGGCAATTAGTATAGAAGCACTGTCTTTGACTTCTCTGGATGTTTCCCAGGCGAGCTATTGACAAGTAAATCCTAGACGCTCGATCTTGGTTACTTTCGCTTTCGCGGCTGGCAGCAAAGTTCAGAACCATGTTTCTGTGAATAACTCTTGAACCGTAAGTCACAGACGCTCGCTCTTGGCTGCATTCGTTTCAGCTCGTGGCAGCCAGTCTAAAAAAACACTATCTTGGACTTCTCTGGATGTTTCCCAGGCGAGCTATTGGCAGCATGTTCAGAACCACTGTTTCTGAGGCTAATTCTTGAACCGTAAGTCATAGACGCTCGATCTTGGCGGCATTCGTCTCAGCGCCTGGCAATTAGTATAGAAGCACTGTTTCCCACTGTTTCTGAGGCTAATTCTTGAACCGTAAGTCTTAGACGCTTGATCTTGGCGGCATTCGTCTCAGCGCCTGGCAATTAGTATAGAAGCACTGTCTTTGACTTATCTGAAAGTTTCCCAGGCGAGCTATTCACAAGTAAATCCTAGACGCTCGATCTTGGTTACTTTCGCTTTCGCGGCTGGCAGCAAAGTTCAGAACCATGTTTCTGTGAATAACTCTTGAACCGTAAGTCACAGACGCTCGCTCTTGGCTGCATTCGTTTCAGCTCGTGGCAGCCAGTCTAAAAAACACTATCTTGGACTTCTCTGGATGTTTCCCAGGCGATCTATTGGCAGCATGTTCAGAACCACTGTTTCTGAGGCTAATTCTTGAACCGTAAGTCATAGACGCTCGATCTTGGCGGCATTCGTCTCAGCGCCTGGCAATTAGTATAGAAGCACTGTTTCCCACTGTTTCTGAGGCTAATTCTTGAACCGTAAGTCATAGACGCTCGATCTTGGCGGCATTCGTCTCAGCGCCTGGCAATTAGTATAGAAGCACTGTCTTTGACTTCTCTGGATGTTTCCCAGGCGAGCTATTGACAAGTAAATCCTAGACGCTCGATCTTGGTTACTTTCGCTTTCGCGGCTGGCAGCAAAGTTCAGAACCATGTTTCTGTGAATAACTCTTGAACCGTAAGTCACAGACGCTCGCTCTTGGCTGCATTCGTTTCAGCTCGTGGCAGGCAGTCTAAAAAAACACTATCTTGGACTTCTCTGGATGTTTCCCAGGCGAGCTATTGGCAGCATGTTTTGAACCACTGTTTCTGAGGCTAATTCTTGAACCGTAAGTCATAGACGCTCGATCTTGGCGGCATTCGTCTCAGCGCCTGGCAATTAGTATAGAAGCACTGTTTCCCACTGTTTCTGAGGCTAATTCTTGAACCGTAAGTCTTAGACGCTTGATCTTGGCGGCATTCGTCTCAGCGCCTGGCAATTAGTATAGAAGCACTGTCTTTGACTTCTCTGGATGTTTCCCAGGCGAGCTATTCACAAGTAAATCCTAGACGCTCGATCTTGGTTACTTTCGCTTTCGCGGCTGGCAGCAAAGTTCAGAACCATGTTTCTGTGAATAACTCTTGAACCGTAAGTCACAGACGCTCGCTCTTGGCTGCATTCGTTTCAGCTCGTGGCAGCCAGTCTAAAAAAAAACACTCTCTTGGACTTCTCTGGATGTTTCCCAGGCGAGCTATTGGCAGCATGTTCAGAACCACTGGTTCTGAGGCTAATTCTTGAACCGTAAGTCATAGACGCTCGATCTTGGCGGCATTCGTCTCAGCGCCTGGCAATTAGTATAGAAGCACTGTTTCCCACTTTTTCTGAGGCTAATTCTTGAACCGTAAGTCATAGACGCTCGATCTTGGCGGCATTCGTCTCAGCGCCTGGCAATTAGTATAGAAGCACTGTCTTTGACTTCTCTGGATGTTTCCCAGGCGAGCTATTGACAAGTAAATCCTAGACGCTCGATCTTGGTTACTTTCGCTTTCGCGGCTGGCAGCAAAGTTCAGAACCATGTTTCTGTGAATAACTCTTGAACCGTAAGTCACAGACGCTCGCTCTTGGCTGCATTCGTTTCAGCTCGTGGCAGCCAGTCTAAAAAACACTATCTTGGACTTCTCTGGATGTTTCCCAGGCGAGCTATTGGCAGCATGTTCAGAACCACTGTTTCTGAGGCTAATTCTTGAACCGTAAGTCATAGACGGCATAGACGCTCGATCTTGGCGGCATTCGTCTCAGCGCCTGGCAATTAGTATAGAAGCACTGTTTCCCACTGTTTCTGAGGCTAATTCTTGAACCGTAAGTCTTAGACGCTTGATCCTTGCGGCATTCGTCTCAGCGCCTGGCAATTAGTATAGCTGCACTGTCTTTGACTTCTCTGGATGTTTTCCAGGCGAGCTATTCACAAGTAAATCCTAGACGCTCGATCTTGGTTGCTTTCGCTTTCGCGGCTGGCAGCAAAGTTCAGAACCATGTTTATGTGAATAACTTTTGAACCGTAAGTCACAGACGCTCGCTCTTGGCTGCATTCGTTTCAGCTCGTGGCAGCCAGTCTAAAAAAACCACTATCTTGGACTTCTCTGGATGTTTCCCAGGCGAGCTATTGGCAGCATGTTCAGAACCACTGTTTCTGAGGCTAATTCTTGAACCGTAAGTCATAGACGGCATAGACGCTCGATCTTGGCGGCATTCGTCTCAGCGCCTGGCAATTAGTATAGAAGCACTGTTTCCCACTGTTTCTGAGGCTAATTCTTGAACCGTAAGTCTTAGACGCTTGATCCTTGCTGCATTCGTCTCAGCGCCTGGCAATTAGTATAGCTGCACTGTCTTTGACTTCTCTGGATGTTTTCCAGGCGAGCTATTCACAAGTAAATCCTAGACGCTCGATCTTGGTTACTTTCGCTTTCGCGGCTGGCAGCAAAGTTCAGAACCATGTTTCTGTGAATAACTCTTGAACCGTAAGTCACAGACGCTCGCTCTTGGCTGCATGCGTTTCAGCTCGTGGCAGCCAGTCTAAAAAAACACTATCTTGGACTTCTCTGGATGTTTCCCAGGCGAGCTATTGGCAGCATGTTCAGAACCACTGTTTCTGAGGCTAATTCTTGAACCGTAAGTCATAGACGCTCGATCTTGGCGGCATTCGTCTCAGCGCCTGGCAATTAGTATAGAAGCACTGTTTCCCACTGTTTCTGAGGCTAATTCTTGAACCGTAAGTCTTAGACGCTTGATCTTGGCGGCATTCGTCTCAGCGCCTGGCAATTAGTATAGAAGCACTGTCTTTGACTTATCTGAAAGTTTCCCAGGCGAGCTATTCACAAGTAAATCCTAGACGCTCGATCTTGGTTACTTTCTTTTTCGCGGCTGGCAGCAAAGTTCAGAACCATGTTTCTGTGAATAACTCTTGAACCGTAAGTCACAGACGCTCGCTCTTGGCTGCATTCGTTTCAGCTCGTGGCAGCCAGTCTAAAAAACACTATCTTGGACTTCTCTGGATGTTTCCCAGGCCATCTATTGGCAGCATGTTCAGAACCACTGGTTCTGAGGCTAATTCTTGAACCGTAAGTCATAGACGCTCGATCTTGGCGGCATTCGTCTCAGCGCCTGGCAATTAGTATAGAAGCACTGTTTCCCACTGTTTCTGAGGCTAATTCTTGAACCGTAAGTCATAGACGCTCGATCTTGGCGGCATTCGTCTCAGCGCCTGGCAATTAGTATAGAAGCACTGTCTTTGACTTCTCTGGATGTTTCCCAGGCGAGCTATTGACAAGTAAATCCTAGACGCTCGATCTTGGTTACTTTCGCTTTCGCGGCTGGCAGCAAAGTTCAGAACCATGTTTCTGTGAATAACTCTTGAACCGTAAGTCACAGACGCTCGCTCTTGGCTGCATTCGTTTCAGCTCGTGGCAGCCAGTCTAAAAAAACACTATCTTGGACTTCTCTGGATGTTTCCCAGGCGAGCTATTGGCAGCATGTTCAGAACCACTGTTTCTGAGGCTAATTCTTGAACCGTAAGTCATAGACGCTCGATCTTGGCGGCATTCGTCTCAGCGCCTGGCAATTAGTATAGAAGCACTGTTTCCCACTGTTTCTGAGGCTAATTCTTGAACCGTAAGTCTTAGACGCTTGATCTTGGCGGCATTCGTCTCAGCGCCTGGCAATTAGTATAGAAGCACTGTCTTTGACTTATCTGAAAGTTTCCCAGGCGAGCTATTCACAAGTAAATCCTAGACGCTCGATCTTGGTTACTTTCGCTTTCGCGGCTGGCAGCAAAGTTCAGAACCATGTTTCTGTGAATAACTCTTGAACCGTAAGTCACAGACGCTCGCTCTTGGCTGCATTCGTTTCAGCTCGTGGCAGCCAGTCTAAAAAACACTATCTTGGACTTCTCTGGATGTTTCCCAGGCGATCTATTGGCAGCATGTTCAGAACCACTGTTTCTGAGGCTAATTCTTGAACCGTAAGTCATAGACGCTCGATCTTGGCGGCATTCGTCTCAGCGCCTGGCAATTAGTATAGAAGCACTGTTTCCCACTGTTTCTGAGGCTAATTCTTGAACCGTAAGTCATAGACGCTCGATCTTGGCGGCATTCGTCTCAGCGCCTGGCAATTAGTATAGAAGCACTGTCTTTGACTTCTCTGGATGTTTCCCAGGCGAGCTATTGACAAGTAAATCCTAGACGCTCGATCTTGGTTACTTTCGCTTTCGCGGCTGGCAGCAAAGTTCAGAACCATGTTTCTGTGAATAACTCTTGAACCGTAAGTCACAGACGCTCGCTCTTGGCTGCATTCGTTTCAGCTCGTGGCAGCCAGTCTAAAAAAACACTATCTTGGACTTCTCTGGATGTTTCCCAGGCGAGCTATTGGCAGCATGTTCAGAACCACTGTTTCTGAGGCTAATTCTTGAACCGTAAGTCATAGACGCTCGATCTTGGCGGCATTCGTCTCAGCGCCTGGCAATTAGTATAGAAGCACTGTTTCCCACTGTTTCTGAGGCTAATTCTTGAACCGTAAGTCATAGACGCTCGATCTTGGCGGCATTCGTCTCAGCGCCTGGCAATTAGTATAGAAGCACTGTCTTTGACTTCTCTGGATGTTTCCCAGGCGAGCTATTGACAAGTAAATCCTAGACGCTCGATCTTGGTTATTTTCGCTTTCGCGGCTGGCAGCAAAGTTCCGAACCATGTTTCTGTGAATAACTCTTGAACCGTAAGTCACAGACGCTCGCTCTGGGCTGCATTCGTTTCAGCTCGTGGCAGCCAGTCTAAAAAACACTATCTTGGACTTCTCTGGATGTTTCCCAGGCGAGCTATTGGCAGCATGTTCAGAACCACTGTTTCTGAGGCTAATTCTTGAACCGTAAGTCATAGACGCTCGATCTTGGCGGCATTCGTCTCAGCGCCTGGCAATTAGTATAGAAGCACTGTTTCCCACTGTTTCTGAGGCTAATTCTTGAACCGTAAGTCTTAGACGCTTGATCTTGGCGGCATTCGTCTCAGCGCCTGGCAATTAGTATAGAAGCACTGTCTTTGACTTATCTGAAAGTTTCCCAGGCGAGCTATTCACAAGTAAATCCTAGACGCTCGATCTTGGTTACTTTCGCTTTCGCGGCTGGCAGCAAAGTTCAGAACCATGTTTCTGTGAATAACTCTTGAACCGTAAGTCACAGACGCTCGCTCTTGGCTGCATTCGTTTCAGCTCGTGGCAGCCAGTCTAAAAAACACTATCTTGGACTTCTCTGGATGTTTCCCAGGCGAGCTATTGGCAGCATGTTCAGAACCACTGGTTCTGAGGCTAATTCTTGAACCGTAAGTCATAGACGCTCGATCTTGGCGGCATTCGTCTCAGCGCCTGGCAATTAGTATAGAAGCACTGTTTCCCACTGTTTCTGAGGCTAATTCTTGAACCGTAAGTCATAGACGCTCGATCTTGGCGGCATTCGTCTCAGCGCCTGGCAATTAGTATAGAAGCACTGTCTTTGACTTCTCTGGATGTTTCCCAGGCGAGCTATTGACAAGTAAATCCTAGACGCTCGATCTTGGTTACTTTCGCTTTCGCGGCTGGCAGCAAAGTTCAGAACCATGTTTCTGTGAATAACTCTTGAACCGTAAGTCACAGACGCTCGCTCTTGGCTGCATTCGTTTCAGCTCGTGGCAGCCAGTCTAAAAAAACACTATCTTGGACTTCTCTGGATGTTTCCCAGGCGAGCTATTGGCAGCATGTTCAGAACCACTGTTTCTGAGGCTAATTCTTGAACCGTAAGTCATAGACGCTCGATCTTGGCGGCATTCGTCTCAGCGCCTGGCAATTAGTATAGAAGCACTGTTTCCCACTGTTTCTGAGGCTAATTCTTGAACCGTAAGTCATAGACGCTCGATCTTGGCGGCATTCGTCTCAGCGCCTGGCAATTAGTATAGAAGCACTGTCTTTGACTTCTCTGGATGTTTCCCAGGCGAGCTATTGACAAGTAAATCCTAGACGCTCGATCTTGGTTATTTTCGCTTTCGCGGCTGGCAGCAAAGTTCCGAACCATGTTTCTGTGAATAACTCTTGAACCGTAAGTCACAGACGCTCGCTCTGGGCTGCATTCGTTTCAGCTCGTGGCAGCCAGTCTAAAAAACACTATCTTGGACTTCTCTGGATGTTTCCCAGGCGAGCTATTGGCAGCATGTTCAGAACCACTGTTTCTGAGGCTAATTCTTGAACCGTAAGTCATAGACGCTCGATCTTGGCGGCATTCGTCTCAGCGCCTGGCAATTAGTATAGAAGCACTGTTTCCCACTGTTTCTGAGGCTAATTCTTGAACCGTAAGTCTTAGACGCTTGATCTTGGCGGCATTCGTCTCAGCGCCTGGCAAATAGTATAGAAGCACTGTCTTTGACTTATCTGAAAGTTTCCCAGGCGAGCTATTCACAAGTAAATCCTAGACGCTCGATCTTGGTTACTTTCGCTTTCGCGGCTGGCAGCAAAGTTCAGAACCATGTTTCTGTGAATAACTCTTGAACCGTAAGTCACAGACGCTCGCTCTTGGCTGCATTCGTTTCAGCTCGTGGCAGCCAGTCTAAAAAACACTATCTTGGACTTCTCTGGATGTTTCCCAGGCGAGCTATTGGCAGCATGTTCAGAACCACTGGTTCTGAGGCTAATTCTTGAACCGTAAGTCATAGACGCTCGATCTTGGCGGCATTCGTCTCAGCGCCTGGCAATTAGTATAGCAGCACTGTTTCCCACTGTTTCTGAGGCTAATTCTTGAACCGTAAGTCATAGACGCTCGATCTTGGCGGCATTCGTCTCAGCGCCTGGCAATTAGTATAGAAGCACTGTCTTTGACTTCTCTGGATGTTTCCCAGGCGAGCTATTGACAAGTAAATCCTAGACGCTCGATCTTGGTTACTTTCGCTTTCGCGGCTGGCAGCAAAGTTCAGAACCATGTTTCTGTGAATAACTCTTGAACCGTAAGTCACAGACGCTCGCTCTTGGCTGCATTCGTTTCAGCTCGTGGCAGCCAGTCTAAAAAACACTATCTTGGACTTCTCTGGATGTTTCCCAGGCGAGCTATTGGCAGCATGTTCAGAACCACTGTTTCTGAGGCTAATTCTTGAACCGTAAGTCATAGACGGCATAGACGCTCGATCTTGGCGGCATTCGTCTCAGCGCCTGGCAATTAGTATAGAAGCACTGTTTCCCACTGTTTCTGAGGCTAATTCTTGAACCGTAAGTCTTAGACGCTTGATCCTTGCGGCATTCGTCTCAGCGCCTGGCAATTAGTATAGCTGCACTGTCTTTGACTTCTCTGGATGTTTTCCAGGCGAGCTATTCACAAGTAAATCCTAGACGCTCGATCTTGGTTGCTTTCGCTTTCGCGGCTGGCAGCAAAGTTCAGAACCATGTTTATGTGAATAACTCTTGAACCGTAAGTCACAGACGCTCGCTCTTGGCTGCATTCGTTTCAGCTCGTGGCAGCCAGTCTAAAAAAACACTATCTTGGACTTCTCTGGATGTTTCCCAGGCGAGCTATTGGCAGCATGTTCAAAACCACTGTTTCTGAGGCTAATTCTTGAACCGTAAGTCATAGACGCTCGATCTTGGCGGCATTCGTCTCAGCGCCTGGCAATTAGTATAGAAGCACTGTTTCCCACTGTTTCTGAGGCTAATTATTGAACCGTAAGTCTTAGACGCTTGATCTTGGCGGCATTCGTCTCAGCGCCTGGCAATTAGTATAGAAGCACTGTCTTTGACTTATCTGAAAGTTTCCCAGGCGAGCTATTCACAAGTAAATCCTAGACGCTCGATCTTGGTTACTTTCGCTTTCGCGGCTGGCAGCATGTTCAGAACCACTGTTTCTGAGGCTAATTCTTGAACCGTAAGTCATAGACGCTCGATCTTGGCGGCATTCGTCTCAGCGCCTGGCAATTAGTATAGAAGCACTGTCTTTGACTTCTCTGGATGTTTCCCAGGCGAGCTATTGACAAGTAAATCCTAGACGCTCGATCTTGGTTACTTTCGCTTTCGCGGCTGGCAGCAAAGTTCAGAACCATGTTTCTGTGAATAACTCTTGAACCGTAAGTCACAGACGCTCGCTCTTGGCTGCATTCGTTTCAGCTCGTGGCAGGCAGTCTAAAAAAACACTATCTTGGACTTCTCTGGATGTTTCCCAGGCGAGCTATTGGCAGCATGTTTTGAACCACTGTTTCTGAGGCTAATTCTTGAACCGTAAGTCATAGACGCTCGATCTTGGCGGCATTCGTCTCAGCGCCTGGCAATTAGTGGAGAAGCACTGTCTTTGACTTATCTGAAAGTTTCCCAGGCGAGCTATTCACAAGTAAATCCTAGACGCTCGATCTTGGTTACTTTCGCTTTCGCGGCTGGCAGCAAAGTTCAGAACCATGTTTCTGTGAATAACTCTTGAACCGTAAGTCACAGACGCTCGCTCTTGGCTGCATGCGTTTCAGCTCGTGGCAGCCAGTCTAAAAAAACACTATCTTGGACTTCTCTGTATGTTTCCCAGGCGAGCTATTGGCAGCATGTTCAAAACCACTGTTTCTGAGGCTAATTCTTGAACCGTAAGTCTTAGACGCTTGATCTTGGCGGCATTCGTCTCAGCGCCTGGCAATTAGTGGAGAAGCACTGTCTTTGACTTATCTGAAAGTTTCCCAGGCGAGCTATTCACAAGTAAATCCTAGACGCTCGATCTTGGTTACTTTCGCTTTCGCGGCTGGCAGCAAAGTTCAGAACCATGTTTCTGTGAATAACTCTTGAACCGTAAGTCACAGACGCTCGCTCTTGGCTGCATGCGTTTCAGCTCGTGGCAGCCAGTCTAAAAAAACACTATCTTGGACTTCTCTGGATGTTTCCCAGGCGAGCTATTGGCAGCATGTTCAGAACCACTGTTTCTGAGGCTAATTCTTGAACCGTAAGTCATAGACGCTCGATCTTGGCGGCATTCGTCTCAGCGCCTGGCAATTAGTATAGAAGCACTGTTTCCCACTGTTTCTGAGGCTAATTCTTGAACCGTAAGTCTTAGACGCTTGATCTTGGCGGCATTCGTCTCAGCGCCTGGCAATTAGTATAGAAGCACTGTCTTTGACTTATCTGAAAGTTTCCCAGGCGAGCTATTCACAAGTAAATCCTAGACGCTCGATCTTGGTTACTTTCTTTTTCGCGGCTGGCAGCAAAGTTCAGAACCATGTTTCTGTGAATAACTCTTGAACCGTAAGTCACAGACGCTCGCTCTTGGCTGCATTCGTTTCAGCTCGTGGCAGCCAGTCTAAAAAACACTATCTTGGACTTCTCTGGATGTTTCCCAGGCCATCTATTGGCAGCATGTTCAGAACCACTGGTTCTGAGGCTAATTCTTGAACCGTAAGTCATAGACGCTCGATCTTGGCGGCATTCGTCTCAGCGCCTGGCAATTAGTATAGAAGCACTGTTTCCCACTGTTTCTGAGGCTAATTCTTGAACCGTAAGTCATAGACGCTCGATCTTGGCGGCATTCGTCTCAGCGCCTGGCAATTAGTATAGAAGCACTGTCTTTGACTTCTCTGGATGTTTCCCAGGCGAGCTATTGACAAGTAAATCCTAGACGCTCGATCTTGGTTACTTTCGCTTTCGCGGCTGGCAGCAAAGTTCAGAACCATGTTTCTGTGAATAACTCTTGAACCGTAAGTCACAGACGCTCGCTCTTGGCTGCATTCGTTTCAGCTCGTGGCAGCCAGTCTAAAAAAACACTATCTTGGACTTCTCTGGATGTTTCCCAGGCGAGCTATTGGCAGTATGTTCAGAACCACTGTTTCTGAGGCTAATTCTTGAACCGTAAGTCATAGACGCTCGATCTTGGCGGCATTCGTCTCAGCGCCTGGCAATTAGTATAGAAGCACTGTTTCCCACTGTTTCTGAGGCTAATTCTTGAACCGTAAGTCATAGACGCTCGATCTTGGCGGCATTCGTCTCAGCGCCTGGCAATTAGTATAGAAGCACTGTCTTTGACTTCTCTGGATGTTTCCCAGGCGAGCTATTGACAAGTAAATCCTAGACGCTCGATCTTGGTTACTTTCGCTTTCGCGGCTGGCAGCAAAGTTCAGAACCATGTTTCTGTGAATAACTCTTGAACCGTAAGTCACAGACGCTCGCTCTTGGCTGCATTCGTTTCAGCTCGTGGCAGCCAGTCTAAAAAAACACTATCTTGGACTTCTCTGGATGTTTCCCAGGCGAGCTATTGGCAGCATGTTCAGAACCACTGTTTCTGAGGCTAATTCTTGAACCGTAAGTCATAGACGCTCGATCTTGGCGGCATTCGTCTCAGCGCCTGGCAATTAGTATAGAAGCACTGTTTCCCACTGTTTCTGAGGCTAATTCTTGAACCGTAAGTCATAGACGCTCGATCTTGGCGGCATTCGTCTCAGCGCCTGGCAATTAGTATAGAAGCACTGTCTTTGACTTATCTGAAAGTTTCCCAGGCGAGCTATTCACAAGTAAATCCTAGACGCTCGATCTTGGTTACTTTCGCTTTCGCGGCTGGCAGCAAAGTTCAGAACCATGTTTCTGTGAATAACTCTTGAACCGTAAGTCACAGACGCTCGCTCTTGGCTGCATTCGTTTTAGCTCGTGGCAGCCAGTCTAAAAAACACTATCTTGGACTTCTCTGGATGTTTCCCAGGCGAGCTATTGGCAGCATGTTCAGAACCACTGGTTCTGAGGCTAATTCTTGAACCGTAAGTCATAGACGCTCGATCTTGGCGGCATTCGTCTCAGCGCCTGGCAATTAGTATAGAAGCACTGTTTCCCACTGTTTCTGAGGCTAATTCTTGAACCGTAAGTCATAGACGCTCGATCTTGGCGGCATTCGTCTCAGCGCCTGGCAATTAGTATAGAAGCACTGTCTTTGACTTCTCTGGATGTTTCCCAGGCGAGCTATTGACAAGTAAATCCTTGACGCTCGATCTTGGTTACTTTCGCTTTCGCGGCTGGCAGCAAAGTTCAGAACCATGTTTCTGTGAATAACTCTTGAACCGTAAGTCACAGACGCTCGCTCTTGGCTGCATTCGTTTCAGCTCGTGGCAGCCAGTCTAAAAAACACTATCTTGGACTTCTCTGGATGTTTCCCAGGCGAGCTATTGGCAGCATGTTCAGAACCACTGTTTCTGAGGCTAATTCTTGAACCGTAAGTCATAGACGGCATAGACGCTCGATCTTGGCGGCATTCGTCTCAGCGCCTGGCAATTAGTATAGAAGCACTGTTTCCCACTGTTTCTGAGGCTAATTCTTGAACCGTAAGTCTTAGACGCTTGATCCTTGCGGCATTCGTCTCAGCGCCTGGCAATTAGTATAGCTGCACTGTCTTTGACTTCTCTGGATGTTTACCAGGCGAGCTATTCACAAGTAAATCCTAGACGCTCGATCTTGGTTGCTTTCGCTTTCGCGGCTGGCAGCAAAGTTCAGAACCATGTTTATGTGAATAACTTTTGAACCGTAAGTCACAGACGCTCGCTCTTGGCTGCATTCGTTTCAGCTCGTGGCAGCCAGTCTAAAAAAACCACTATCTTGGACTTCTCTGGATGTTTCCCAGGCGAGCTATTGGCAGCATGTTCAGAACCACTGTTTCTGAGGCTAATTCTTGAACCGTAAGTCATAGACGGCATAGACGCTCGATCTTGGCGGCATTCGTCTCAGCGCCTGGCAATTAGTATAGAAGCACTGTTTCCCACTGTTTCTGAGGCTAATTCTTGAACCGTAAGTCTTAGACGCTTGATCCTTGCGGCATTCGTCTCAGCGCCTGGCAATTAGTATAGCTGCACTGTCTTTGACTTCTCTGGATGTTTTCCAGGCGAGCTATTCACAAGTAAATCCTAGACGCTCGATCTTGGTTACTTTCGCTTTCGCGGCTGGCAGCAAAGTTCAGAACCATGTTTATGTGAATAACTCTTGAACCGTAAGTCACAGACGCTCGCTCTTGGCTGCATGCGTTTCAGCTCGTGGCAGCCAGTCTAAAAAAACACTATCTTGGACTTCTCTGGATGTTTCCCAGGCGAGCTATTGGCAGCATGTTCAGAACCACTGTTTCTGAGGCTAATTCTTGAACCGTAAGTCATAGACGCTCGATCTTGGCGGCATTCGTCTCAGCGCCTGGCAATTAGTATAGAAGCACTGTTTCCCACTGTTTCTGAGGCTAATTCTTGAACCGTAAGTCTTAGACGCTTGATCTTGGCGGCATTCGTCTCAGCGCCTGGCAATTAGTATAGAAGCACTGTCTTTGACTTATCTGAAAGTTTCCCAGGCGAGCTATTCACAAGTAAATCCTAGACGCTCGATCTTGGTTACTTTCTTTTTCGCGGCTGGCAGCAAAGTTCAGAACCATGTTTCTGTGAATAACTCTTGAACCGTAAGTCACAGACGCTCGCTCTTGGCTGCATTCGTTTCAGCTCGTGGCAGCCAGTCTAAAAAACACTATCTTGGACTTCTCTGGATGTTTCCCAGGCCATCTATTGGCAGCATGTTCAGAACCACTGGTTCTGAGGCTAATTCTTGAACCGTAAGTCATAGACGCTCGATCTTGGCGGCATTCGTCTCAGCGCCTGGCAATTAGTATAGAAGCACTGTTTCCCACTGTTTCTGAGGCTAATTCTTGAACCGTAAGTCATAGACGCTCGATCTTGGCGGCATTCGTCTCAGCGCCTGGCAATTAGTATAGAAGCACTGTCTTTGACTTCTCTGGATGTTTCCCAGGCGAGCTATTGACAAGTAAATCCTAGACGCTCGATCTTGGTTACTTTCGCTTTCGCGGCTGGCAGCAAAGTTCAGAACCATGTTTCTGTGAATAACTCTTGAACCGTAAGTCACAGACGCTCGCTCTTGGCTGCATTCGTTTCAGCTCGTGGCAGCCAGTCTAAAAGAACACTATCTTGGACTTCTCTGGATGTTTCCCAGGCGAGCTATTGGCAGCATGTTCAGAACCACTGTTTCTGAGGCTAATTCTTGAACCGTAAGTCATAGACGCTCGATCTTGGCGGCATTCGTCTCAGCGCCTGGCAATTAGTATAGAAGCACTGTTTCCCACTGTTTCTGAGGCTAATTCTTGAACCGTAAGTCTTAGACGCTTGATCTTGGCGGCATTCGTCTCAGCGCCTGGCAATTAGTATAGAAGCACTGTCTTTGACTTATCTGAAAGTTTCCCAGGCGAGCTATTCACAAGTAAATCCTAGACGCTCGATCTTGGTTACTTTCGCTTTCGCGGCTGGCAGCAAAGTTCAGAACCATGTTTCTGTGAATAACTCTTGAACCGTAAGTCACAGACGCTCGCTCTTGGCTGCATTCGTTTCAGCTCGTGGCAGCCAGTCTAAAAAACACTATCTTGGACTTCTCTGGATGTTTCCCAGGCGATCTATTGGCAGCATGTTCAGAACCACTGTTTCTGAGGCTAATTCTTGAACCGTAAGTCATAGACGCTCGATCTTGGCGGCATTCGTCTCAGCGCCTGGCAATTAGTATAGAAGCACTGTTTCCCACTGTTTCTGAGGCTAATTCTTGAACCGTAAGTCATAGACGCTCGATCTTGGCGGCATTCGTCTCAGCGCCTGGCAATTAGTATAGAAGCACTGTCTTTGACTTCTCTGGATGTTTCCCAGGCGAGCTATTGACAAGTAAATCCTAGACGCTCGATCTTGGTTACTTTCGCTTTCGCGGCTGGCAGCAAAGTTCAGAACCATGTTTCTGTGAATAACTCTTGAACCGTAAGTCACAGACGCTCGCTCTTGGCTGCATTCGTTTCAGCTCGTGGCAGCCAGTCTAAAAAAACACTATCTTGGACTTCTCTGGATGTTTCCCAGGCGAGCTATTGGCAGCATGTTCAGAACCACTGTTTCTGAGGCTAATTCTTGAACCGTAAGTCATAGACGCTCGATCTTGGCGGCATTCGTCTCAGCGCCTGGCAATTAGTATAGAAGCACTGTTTCCCACTGTTTCTGAGGCTAATTCTTGAACCGTAAGTCATAGACGCTCGATCTTGGCGGCATTCGTCTCAGCGCCTGGCAATTAGTATAGAAGCACTGTCTTTGACTTCTCTGGATGTTTCCCAGGCGAGCTATTGACAAGTAAATCCTAGACGCTCGATCTTGGTTATTTTCGCTTTCGCGGCTGGCAGCAAAGTTCCGAACCATGTTTCTGTGAATAATTCTTGAACCGTAAGTCACAGACGCTCGCTCTGGGCTGCATTTGTTTCAGCTCGTGGCAGCCAGTCTAAAAAACACTATCTTGGACTTCTCTGGATGTTTCCCAGGCGAGCTATTGGCAGCATGTTCAGAACCACTGTTTCTGAGGCTAATTCTTGAACCGTAAGTCATAGACGCTCGATCTTGGCGGCATTCGTCTCAGCGCCTGGCAATTAGTATAGAAGCACTGTTTCCCACTGTTTCTGAGGCTAATTCTTGAACCGTAAGTCTTAGACGCTTGATCTTGGCGGCATTCGTCTCAGCGCCTGGCAATTAGTATAGAAGCACTGTCTTTGACTTATCTGAAAGTTTCCCAGGCGAGCTATTCACAAGTAAATCCTAGACGCTCGATCTTGGTTACTTTCGCGGCTGGCAGCAAAGTTCAGAACCATGTTTCTGTGAATAACTCTTGAACCGTAAGTCACAGACGCTCGCTCTTGGCTGCATTCGTTTCAGCTCGTGGCAGCCAGTCTAAAAAACACTATCTTGGACTTCTCTGGATGTTTCCCAGGCGAGCTATTGGCAGCATGTTCAGAACCACTGGTTCTGAGGCTAATTCTTGAACCGTAAGTCATAGACGCTCGATCTTGGCGGCATTCGTCTCAGCGCCTGGCAATTAGTATAGCAGCACTGTTTCCCACTGTTTCTGAGGCTAATTCTTGAACCGTAAGTCATAGACGCTTGATCTTGGCGGCATTCGTCTCAGCGCCTGGCAATTAGTATAGAAGCACTGTCTTTGACTTCTCTGGATGTTTCCCAGGCGAGCTATTGACAAGTAAATCCTAGACGCTCGATCTTGGTTACTTTCGCTTTCGCGGCTGGCAGCAAAGTTCAGAACCATGTTTCTGTGAATAACTCTTGAACCGTAAGTCACTGACGCTCGCTCTTGGCTGCATTCGTTTCAGCTCGTGGCAGCCAGTCTAAAAAACACTATCTTGGACTTCTCTGGATGTTTCCCAGGCGAGCTATTGGCAGCATGTTCAGAACCACTGTTTCTGAGGCTAATTCTTGAACCGTAAGTCATAGACGGCATAGACGCTCTATCTTGGCGGCATTCGTCTCAGCGCCTGGCAATTAGTATAGAAGCACTGTTTCCCACTGTTTCTGAGGCTAATTCTTGAACCGTAAGTCTTAGACGCTTGATCCTTGCGGCATTCGTCTCAGCGCCTGGCAATTAGTATAGCTGCACTGTCTTTGACTTCTCTGGATGTTTTCCAGGCGAGCTATTCACAAGTAAATCCTAGACGCTCGATCTTGGTTGCTTTCGCTTTCGCGGCTGGCAGCAAAGTTCAGAACCATGTTTATGTGAATAACTTTTGAACCGTAAGTCACAGACGCTCGCTCTTGGCTGCATTCGTTTCAGCTCGTGGCAGCCAGTCTAAAAAAACCACTATCTTGGACTTCTCTGGATGTTTCCCAGGCGAGCTATTGGCAGCATGTTCAGAACCACTGTTTCTGAGGCTAATTCTTGAACCGTAAGTCATAGACGGCATAAACGCTCGATCTTGGCGGCATTCGTCTCAGCGCCTGGCAATTAGTATAGAAGCACTGTTTCCCACTGTTTCTGAGGCTAATTCTTGAACCGTAAGTCTTAGACGCTTGATCCTTGCGGCATTCGTCTCAGCGCCTGGCAATTAGTATAGCTGCACTGTCTTTGACTTCTCTGGATGTTTTCCAGGCGAGCTATTCACAAGTAAATCCTAGACGCTCGATCTTGGTTGCTTTCGCTTTCGCGGCTGGCAGCAAAGTTCAGAACCATGTTTATGTGAATAACTTTTGAACCGTAAGTCACAGACGCTCGCTCTTGGCTGCATTCGTTTCAGCTCGTGGCAGCCAGTCTAAAAAACACTATCTTGGACTTCTCTGGATGTTTCCCAGGCGAGCTATTGGCAGCATGTTCAGAACCACTGTTTCTGAGGCTAATTCTTGAACCGTAAGTCTTAGACGCTTGATCTTGGCGGCATTCGTCTCAGCGCCTGGCAATTAGTATAGAAGCACTGTCTTTGACTTCTCTGGATGTTTCCCAGGCGAGCTATTCACAAGTAAATCCTAGACGCTCGATCTTGGTTACTTTCGCTTTCGCGGCTGGCAGCAAAGTTCAGAACCATGTTTCTGTGAATAACTCTTGAACCGTAAGTCACAGACGCTCGCTCTTGGCTGCATTCGTTTCAGCTCGTGGCAGCCAGTCTAAAAAAACACTATCTTGGACTTCTCTGGATGTTTCCCAGGCGAGCTATTGGCAGCATGTTCAAAACCACTGTTTCTGAGGCTAATTCTTGAACCGTAAGTCATAGACGCAAGATCTTGGCGGCATTCGTCTCAGCGCCTGGCAATTAGTATAGAAGCACTGTTTCCCACTGTTTCTGAGGCTAATTCTTGAACCGTAAGTCTTAGACGCTTGATCTTGGCGGCATTCGTCTCAGCGCCTGGCAATTAGTATAGAAGCACTGTCTTTGACTTATCTGAAAGTTTCCCAGGCGAGCTATTCACAAGTAAATCCTAGACGCTCGATCTTGGTTACTTTCGCTTTCGCGGCTGGCAGCAAAGTTCAGAACCATGTTTCTGTGAATAACTCTTGAACCGTAAGTCACAGACGCTCGCTCTTGGCTGCATTCGTTTCAGCTCGTGGCAGCCAGTCTAAAAAACACTATCTTGGACTTCTCTGGATGTTTCCCAGGCGATCTATTGGCAGCATGTTCAGAACCACTGGTTCTGAGGCTAATTCTTGAACCGTAAGTCATAGACGCTCGATCTTGGCGGCATTCGTCTCAGCGCCTGGCAATTAGTATAGAAGCACTGTTTCCCACTGTTTCTGAGGCTAATTCTTGAACCGTAAGTCATAGACGCTCGATCTTGGCGGCATTCGTCTCAGCGCCTGGCAATTAGTATAGAAGCACTGTCTTTGACTTCTCTGGATGTTTCCCAGGCGAGCTATTGACAAGTAAATCCTAGACGCTCGATCTTGGTTACTTTCGCTTTCGCGGCTGGCAGCAAAGTTCAGAACCATGTTTCTGTGAATAACTCTTGAACCGTAAGTCACAGACGCTCGCTCTTGGCTGCATTCGTTTCAGCTCGTGGCAGCCAGTCTAAAAAAAACACTATCTTGGACTTCTCTGGATGTTTCCCAGGCGAGCTATTGGCAGCATGTTCAGAACCACTGTTTCTGAGGCTAATTCTTGAACCGTAAGTCATAGACGCTCGATCTTGGCGGCATTCGTCTCAGCGCCTGGCAATTAGTATAGAAGCACTGTTTCCCACTGTTTCTGAGGCTAATTCTTGAACCGTAAGTCTTAGACGCTTGATCTTGGCGGCATTCGTCTCAGCGCCTGGCAATCAGTATAGCTGCACTGTCTTTGACTTCTCTGGATGTTTTCCAGGCGAGCTATTCACAAGTAAATCCTAGACGCTCGATCTTGGTTGCTTTCGCTTTCGCGGCTGGCAGCAAAGTTCAGAACCATGTTTATGTGAATAACTCTTGAACCGTAAGTCACAGACGCTCGCTCTTGGCTGCATTCGTTTCAGCTCGTGGCAGCCAGTCTAAAAAAACACTATCATGGACTTCTCTGGATGTTTCCCAGGCGAGCTATTGGCAGCATGTTCAAAACCACTGTTTCTGAGGCTAATTCTTGAACCGTAAGTCATAGACGCTCGATCTTGGCGGCATTCGTCTCAGCGCCTGGCAATTAGTATAGAAGCACTGTTTCCCACTGTTTCTAAGGCTAATTCTTGAACCGTAAGTCATAGACGCTCGATCTTGGCGGCATTCGTCTCAGCGCCTGGCAATTAGTATAGAAGCACTGTCTTTGACTTCTCTGGATGTTTCCCAGGCGAGCTATTGACAAGTAAATCCTAGACGCTCGATCTTGGTTATTTTCGCTTTCGCGGCTGGCAGCAAAGTTCACAACCATGTTTCTGTGAATAACTCTTGAACCGTAAGTGACAGACGCTCGCTCTTGGCTGCATTCGTTTCAGCTCGTGGCAGCCAGTCTAAAAAACACTATCTTGGACTTCTCTGGATGTTTCCCAGGCGAGCTATTGGCAGCATGTTCAAAACCACTGTTTCTGAGGCTAATTCTTGAACCGTAAGTCATAGACGCTCGATCTTGGCGGCATTCGTCTCAGCGCCTGGCAATTAGTATATAAGCACTGTTTCCCACTGTTTCTGAGGCTAATTCTTGAACCGTAAGTCTTAGACGCTTGATCTTGGCGGCATTCGTCTCAGCGCCTGGCAATTAGTATAGAAGCACTGTCTTTGACTTCTCTGGATGTTTCCCAGGCGAGCTATTGACAAGTAAATCCTAGACGCTCGATCTTGGTTACTTTCGCTTTCGCGGCTGGCAGCAAAGTTCAGAACCATGTTTCTGTGAATAACTCTTGAACCGTAAGTCACAGACGCTCGCTCTTGGCTGCATTCGTTTCAGCTCGTGGCAGCCAGTCTAAAAAAACACTATCTTGGACTTCTCTGGATGTTTCCCAGGCGAGCTATTGGCAGCATGTTCAGAACCACTGTTTCTGAGGCTAATTCTTGAACCGTAAGTCATAGACGCTCGATCTTGGCGGCATTCGTCTCAGCGCCTGGCAATTAGTATAGAAGCACTGTTTCCCACTGTTTCTGAGGCTAATTCTTGAACCGTAAGTCTTAGACGCTTGATCTTGGCGGCATTCGTCTCAGCGCCTGGCAATCAGTATAGCTGCACTGTCTTTGACTTCTCTGGATGTTTTCCAGGCGAGCTATTCACAAGTAAATCCTAGACGCTCGATCTTGGTTGCTTTCGCTTTCGCGGCTGGCAGCAAAGTTCAGAACCATGTTTATGTGAATAACTCTTGAACCGTAAGTCACAGACGCTCGCTCTTGGCTGCATTCGTTTCAGCTCGTGGCAGCCATTCTAAAAAAACACTATCATGGACTTCTCTGGATGTTTCCCAGGCGAGCTATTGGCAGCATGTTCAAAACCACTGTTTCTGAGGCTAATTCTTGAACCGTAAGTCATAGACGCTCGATCTTGGCGGCATTCGTCTCAGCGCCTGGCAATTAGTATAGAAGCACTGTTTCCCACTGTTTCTGAGGCTAATTCTTGAACCGTAAGTCTTAGACGCTTGATCTTGGCGGCATTCGTCTCAGCGCCTGGCAATTAGTATAGAAGCACTGTCTTTGACTTCTCTGGATGTTTCCCAGGCGAGCTATTGACAAGTAAATCCTAGACGCTCGATCTTGGTTACTTTCGCTTTCGCGGCTGGCAGCAAAGTTCAGAACCATGTTTCTGTGAATAACTCTTGAACCGTAAGTCACAGACGCTCGCTCTTGGCTGCATTCGTTTCAGCTCGTGGCAGCCAGTCTAAAAAAACACTATCTTGGACTTCTCTGGATGTTTCCCAGGCGAGCTATTGGCAGCATGTTCAGAACCACTGTTTCTGAGGCTAATTCTTGAACCGTAAGTCATAGACGCTCGATCTTGGCGGCATTCGTCTCAGCGCCTGGCAATTAGTATAGAAGCACTGTTTCCCACTGTTTCTGAGGCTAATTCTTGAATCGTAAGTCATAGACGCTCGATCTTGGCGGCATTCGTCTCAGCGCCTGGCAATTAGTATAGAAGCACTGTCTTTGACTTCTCTGGATGTTTCCCATGCGAGCTATTGACAAGTAAATCCTAGACGCTCGATCTTGGTTACTTTCGCTTTCGCGGCTGGCAGCAAAGTTCAGAACCATGTTTCTGTGAATAACTCTTGAACCGTAAGTCAGACGCTCGCTCTTGGCTGCATTCGTTTCAGCTCGTGGCAGCCAGTCTAACAAAACCCTATCTTGGACTTCTCTGGATGTTTCCCAGGCGAGCTATTGGCAGCATGTTCAGAACCACTGTTTCTGAGGCTAATTCTTGAACCGTAAGTCATAGACGCTCGATCTTGGCGGCATTCGTCTCAGCGCCTGGCAATTAGTATAGAAGCACTGTTTCCCACTGTTTCTGAGGCTAATTCTTGAACCGTAAGTCATAGACTCTCGATCTTGGCGGCATTCGTCTCAGCGCCTGGCAATTAGTATAGAAGCACTGTCTTTGACTTCACTGGATGTTTCCCAGGCGAGCTATTGACAAGTAAATCCTAGACGCTCGATCTTGGTTATTTTCGCTTTCGCGGCTGGCAGCAAAGTTCAGAACCATGTTTCTGTGAATAACTCTTGAACCGTAAGTCACAGACGCTCGCTCTTGGCTGCATTCGTTTCAGCTCGTGGCAGCCAGTCTAAAAAAAACACTATCTTGGACTTCTCTGGATGTTTCCCAGGCGAGCTATTGGCAGCATGTTCAGAACCACTGTTTCTGAGGCTAATTCTTGAACCGTAAGTCATAGACGCTCGATCTTGGCGGCATTCGTCTCAGCGCCTGGCAATTAGTATAGAAGCACTGTCTTTGACTTCTCTGGATGTTTCCCAGGCGAGCTATTGACAAGTAAATCCTAGACGCTCGATCTTGGTTACTTTCGCTTTCGCGGCTGGCAGCAAAGTTCAGAACCATGTTTCTGTGAATAACTCTTGAACCGTAAGTCACAGACGCTCGCTCTTGGCTGCATTCGTTTCAGCTCGTGGCAGGCAGTCTAAAAAAACACTATCTTGGACTTCTCTGGATGTTTCCCAGGCGAGCTATTGGCAGCATGTTTTGAACCACTGTTTCTGAGGCTAATTCTTGAACCGTAAGTCATAGACGCTCGATCTTGGCGGCATTCGTCTCAGCGCCTGGCAATTAGTATAGAAGCACTGTTTCCCACTGTTTCTGAGGCTAATTCTTGAACCGTAAGTCTTAGACGCTTGATCTTGGCGGCATTCGTCTCAGCGCCTGGCAATTAGTATAGAAGCACTGTCTTTGACTTCTCTGGATGTTTCCCAGGCGAGCTATTCACAAGTAAATCCTAGACGCTCGATCTTGGTTACTTTCGCTTTCGCGGCTGGCAGCAAAGTTCAGAACCATGTTTCTGTGAATAACTCTTGAACCGTAAGTCACAGACGCTCGCTCTTGACTGCATTCGTTTCAGCTCGTGGCAGCCAGTCTAAAAAAAAAACACTATCTTGGACTTCTCTGTATGTTTCCCAGGCGAGCTATTGGCAGCATGTTCAAAACCACTGTTTCTGAGGCTAATTCTTGAACCGTAAGTCATAGACGCTCGATCTTGGCGGCATTCGTCTCAGCGCCTGGCAATTAGTATAGAAGCACTGTTTCCCACTGTTTCTGAGGCTAATTCTTGAACCGTAAGTCTTAGACGCTTGATCTTGGCGGCATTCGTCTCAGCGCCTGGCAATTAGTGGAGAAGCACTGTCTTTGACTTATCTGAAAGTTTCCCAGGCGAGCTATTCACAAGTAAATCCTAGACGCTCGATCTTGGTTACTTTCGCTTTCGCGGCTGGCAGCAAAGTTCAGAACCATGTTTCTGAGGCTAATTCTTGAACCGTAAGTCATAGACGCTCGATCTTGGCGGCATTCGTCTCAGTGCCTGGCAATTAGTATAGAAGCACTGTTTCCCACTGTTTCTGAGGCTAATTCTTGAACCGTAAGTCTTAGACGCTTGATCTTGGCGGCATTCGTCTCAGCGCCTGGCAATTAGTATAGAAGCACTGTCTTTGACTTCTCTGGATGTTTCCCAGGCGAGCTATTCACAAGTAAATCCTAGACGCTCGATCTTGGTTACTTTCGCTTTCGCGGCTGGCAGCAAAGTTCAGAACCATGTTTCTGTGAATAACTCTTGAACCGTAAGTCACAGACGCTCGCTCTTGACTGCATTCGTTTCAGCTCGTGGCAGCCAGTCTAAAAAAAAACACTATCTTGGACTTCTCTGTATGTTTCCCAGGCGAGCTATTGGCAGCATGTTCAAAACCACTGTTTCTGAGGCTAATTCTTGAACCGTAAGTCATAGACGCTCGATCTTGGCGGCATTCGTCTCAGCGCCTGGCAATTAGTATAGAAGCACTGTTTCCCACTGTTTCTGAGGCTAATTCTTGAACCGTAAGTCTTAGACGCTTGATCTTGGCGGCATTCGTCTCAGCGCCTGGCAATTAGTGGAGAAGCACTGTCTTTGACTTATCTGAAAGTTTCCCAGGCGAGCTATTCACAAGTAAATCCTAGACGCTCGATCTTGGTTACTTTCGCTTTCGCGGCTGGCAGCAAAGTTCAGAACCATGTTTCTGAGGCTAATTCTTGAACCGTAAGTCATAGACGCTCGATCTTGGCGGCATTCGTCTCAGTGCCTGGCAATTAGTATAGAAGCACTGTTTCCCACTGTTTCTGAGGCTAATTCTTGAACCGTAAGTCTTAGACGCTTGATCTTGGCGGCATTCGTCTCAGCGCCTGGCAATTAGTATAGCTGCACTGTCTTTGACTTCTCTGGATGTTTTCCAGGCGAGCTATTCACAAGTAAATCCTAGACGCTCGATCTTGGTTGCTTTCGCTTTCGCGGCTGGCAGCAAAGTTCAGAACCATGTTTATGTGAATAACTTTTGAACCGTAAGTCACAGACGCTCGCTCTTGGCTGCATTCGTTTCAGCTCGTGGCAGCCAGTCTAAAAAACACTATCTTGGACTTCTCTGGATGTTTCCCCGGCGAGCTATTGGCAGCATGTTCAAAACCACTGTTTCTGAGGCTAATTCTTGAACCGTAAGTCATAGACGCTCGATCTTGGCGGCATTCGTCTCAGCGCCTGGCAATTAGTATAGAAGCACTGTTTCCCACTGTTTCTGAGGCTAATTCTTGAACCGTAAGTCTTAGACGCTTGATCTTGGCGGCATTCGTCTCAGCGCCTGGCAATTAGTATGGAAGCACTATCTTTGACTTCTCTGGATGTTTCCCAGGCGAGCTATTGACAAGTAAATCCTAGACGCTCGATCTTGGTTATTTTCGCTTTCGCGGCTGGCAGCAAAGTTCAGAACCATGTTTCTGTGAATAACTCTTGAACCGTAAGTCACAGACGCTCGCTCTTGGCTGCATTCGTTTCAGCTCGTGGCAGCCAGTCTAAAAAAAACACTATCTTGGACTTCTCTGGATGTTTCCCAGGCGAGCTATTAGCAGCATGTTCAGAACCACTGTTTCTGAGGCTAATTCTTGAACCGTAAGTCATAGACGCTCGATCTTGGCGGCATTCGTCTCAGCGCCTGGCAATTAGTATAGAAGCACTGTTTCCCACTGTTTCTGAGGCTAATTCTTGAACCGTAAGTCTTAGACGCTTGATCTTGGCGGCATTCGTCTCAGCGCCTGGCAATCAGTATAGCTGCACTGTCTTTGACTTCTCTGGATGTTTTCCAGGCGAGCTATTCACAAGTAAATCCTAGACGCTCGATCTTGGTTGCTTTCGCTTTCGCGGCTGGCAGCAAAGTTCAGAACCATGTTTATGTGAATAACTCTTGAACCGTAAGTCACAGACGCTCGCTCTTGGCTGCATTCGTTTCAGCTCGTGGCAGCCATTCTAAAAAAACACTATCATGGACTTCTCTGGATGTTTCCCAGGCGAGCTATTGGCAGCATGTTCAAAACCACTGTTTCTGAGGCTAATTCTTGAACCGTAAGTCATAGACGCTCGATCTTGGCGGCATTCGTCTCAGCGCCTGGCAATTAGTATAGAAGCACTGTTTCCCACTGTTTCTAAGGCTAATTCTTGAACCGTAAGTCATAGACGCTCGATCTTGGCGGCATTCGTCTCAGCGCCTGGCAATTAGTATAGAAGCACTGTCTTTGACTTCTCTGGATGTTTCCCAGGCGAGCTATTGACAAGTAAATCCTAGACGCTCGATCTTGGTTATTTTCGCTTTCGCGGCTGGCAGCAAAGTTCACAACCATGTTTCTGTGAATAACTCTTGAACCGTAAGTGACAGACGCTCGCTCTTGGCTGCATTCGTTTCAGCTCGTGGCAGCCAGTCTAAAAAACACTATCTTGGACTTCTCTGGATGTTTCCCAGGCGAGCTATTGGCAGCATGTTCAAAACCACTGTTTCTGAGGCTAATTCTTGAACCGTAAGTCATAGACGCTCGATCTTGGCGGCATTCGTCTCAGCGCCTGGCAATTAGTATAGAAGCACTGTTTCCCACTGTTTCTGAGGCTAATTCTTGAACCGTAAGTCTTAGACGCTTGATCTTGGCGGCATTCGTCTCAGCGCCTGGCAATTAGTATAGAAGCACTGTCTTTGACTTCTCTGGATGTTTCCCAGGCGAGCTATTGACAAGTAAATCCTAGACGCTCGATCTTGGTTACTTTCGCTTTCGCGGCTGGCAGCAAAGTTCAGAACCATGTTTCTGTGAATAACTCTTGAACCGTAAGTCACAGACGCTCGCTCTTGGCTGCATTCGTTTCAGCTCGTGGCAGCCAGTCTAAAAAAACACTATCTTGGACTTCTCTGGATGTTTCCCAGGCGAGCTATTGGCAGCATGTTCAGAACCACTGTTTCTGAGGCTAATTCTTGAACCGTAAGTCATAGACGCTCGATCTTGGCGGCATTCGTCTCAGCGCCTGGCAATTAGTATAGAAGCACTGTTTCCCACTGTTTCTGAGGCTAATTCTTGAATCGTAAGTCATAGACGCTCGATCTTGGCGGCATTCGTCTCAGCGCCTGGCAATTAGTATAGAAGCACTGTCTTTGACTTCTCTGGATGTTTCCCATGCGAGCTATTGACAAGTAAATCCTAGACGCTCGATCTTGGTTACTTTCGCTTTCGCGGCTGGCAGCAAAGTTCAGAACCATGTTTCTGTGAATAACTCTTGAACCGTAAGTCAGACGCTCGCTCTTGGCTGCATTCGTTTCAGCTCGTGGCAGCCAGTCTAACAAAACCCTATCTTGGACTTCTCTGGATGTTTCCCAGGCGAGCTATTGGCAGCATGTTCAGAACCACTGTTTCTGAGGCTAATTCTTGAACCGTAAGTCATAGACGCTCGATCTTGGCGGCATTCGTCTCAGCGCCTGGCAATTAGTATAGAAGCACTGTTTCCCACTGTTTCTGAGGCTAATTCTTGAACCGTAAGTCATAGACTCTCGATCTTGGCGGCATTCGTCTCAGCGCCTGGCAATTAGTATAGAAGCACTGTCTTTGACTTCACTGGATGTTTCCCAGGCGAGCTATTGACAAGTAAATCCTAGACGCTCGATCTTGGTTATTTTCGCTTTCGCGGCTGGCAGCAAAGTTCAGAACCATGTTTCTGTGAATAACTCTTGAACCGTAAGTCACAGACGCTCGCTCTTGGCTGCATTCGTTTCAGCTCGTGGCAGCCAGTCTAAAAAAAACACTATCTTGGACTTCTCTGGATGTTTCCCAGGCGAGCTATTGGCAGCATGTTCAGAACCACTGTTTCTGAGGCTAATTCTTGAACCGTAAGTCATAGACGCTCGATCTTGGCGGCATTCGTCTCAGCGCCTGGCAATTAGTATAGAAGCACTGTCTTTGACTTCTCTGGATGTTTCCCAGGCGAGCTATTGACAAGTAAATCCTAGACGCTCGATCTTGGTTACTTTCGCTTTCGCGGCTGGCAGCAAAGTTCAGAACCATGTTTCTGTGAATAACTCTTGAACCGTAAGTCACAGACGCTCGCTCTTGGCTGCATTCGTTTCAGCTCGTGGCAGGCAGTCTAAAAAAACACTATCTTGGACTTCTCTGGATGTTTCCCAGGCGAGCTATTGGCAGCATGTTTTGAACCACTGTTTCTGAGGCTAATTCTTGAACCGTAAGTCATAGACGCTCGATCTTGGCGGCATTCGTCTCAGCGCCTGGCAATTAGTATAGAAGCACTGTTTCCCACTGTTTCTGAGGCTAATTCTTGAACCGTAAGTCTTAGACGCTTGATCTTGGCGGCATTCGTCTCAGCGCCTGGCAATTAGTATAGAAGCACTGTCTTTGACTTCTCTGGATGTTTCCCAGGCGAGCTATTCACAAGTAAATCCTAGACGCTCGATCTTGGTTACTTTCGCTTTCGCGGCTGGCAGCAAAGTTCAGAACCATGTTTCTGTGAATAACTCTTGAACCGTAAGTCACAGACGCTCGCTCTTGACTGCATTCGTTTCAGCTCGTGGCAGCCAGTCTAAAAAAAAACACTATCTTGGACTTCTCTGTATGTTTCCCAGGCGAGCTATTGGCAGCATGTTCAAAACCACTGTTTCTGAGGCTAATTCTTGAACCGTAAGTCATAGACGCTCGATCTTGGCGGCATTCGTCTCAGCGCCTGGCAATTAGTATAGAAGCACTGTTTCCCACTGTTTCTGAGGCTAATTCTTGAACCGTAAGTCTTAGACGCTTGATCTTGGCGGCATTCGTCTCAGCGCCTGGCAATTAGTGGAGAAGCACTGTCTTTGACTTATCTGAAAGTTTCCCAGGCGAGCTATTCACAAGTAAATCCTAGACGCTCGATCTTGGTTACTTTCGCTTTCGCGGCTGGCAGCAAAGTTCAGAACCATGTTTCTGAGGCTAATTCTTGAACCGTAAGTCATAGACGCTCGATCTTGGCGGCATTCGTCTCAGTGCCTGGCAATTAGTATAGAAGCACTGTTTCCCACTGTTTCTGAGGCTAATTCTTGAACCGTAAGTCTTAGACGCTTGATCTTGGCGGCATTCGTCTCAGCGCCTGGCAATTAGTATAGAAGCACTGTCTTTGACTTCTCTGGATGTTTCCCAGGCGAGCTATTCACAAGTAAATCCTAGACGCTCGATCTTGGTTACTTTCGCTTTCGCGGCTGGCAGCAAAGTTCAGAACCATGTTTCTGTGAATAACTCTTGAACCGTAAGTCACAGACGCTCGCTCTTGACTGCATTCGTTTCAGCTCGTGGCAGCCAGTCTAAAAAAAAACACTATCTTGGACTTCTCTGTATGTTTCCCAGGCGAGCTATTGGCAGCATGTTCAAAACCACTGTTTCTGAGGCTAATTCTTGAACCGTAAGTCATAGACGCTCGATCTTGGCGGCATTCGTCTCAGCGCCTGGCAATTAGTATAGAAGCACTGTTTCCCACTGTTTCTGAGGCTAATTCTTGAACCGTAAGTCTTAGACGCTTGATCTTGGCGGCATTCGTCTCAGCGCCTGGCAATTAGTGGAGAAGCACTGTCTTTGACTTATCTGAAAGTTTCCCAGGCGAGCTATTCACAAGTAAATCCTAGACGCTCGATCTTGGTTACTTTCGCTTTCGCGGCTGGCAGCAAAGTTCAGAACCATGTTTCTGAGGCTAATTCTTGAACCGTAAGTCATAGACGCTCGATCTTGGCGGCATTCGTCTCAGTGCCTGGCAATTAGTATAGAAGCACTGTTTCCCACTGTTTCTGAGGCTAATTCTTGAACCGTAAGTCTTAGACGCTTGATCTTGGCGGCATTCGTCTCAGCGCCTGGCAATTAGTATAGCTGCACTGTCTTTGACTTCTCTGGATGTTTTCCAGGCGAGCTATTCACAAGTAAATCCTAGACGCTCGATCTTGGTTGCTTTCGCTTTCGCGGCTGGCAGCAAAGTTCAGAACCATGTTTATGTGAATAACTTTTGAACCGTAAGTCACAGACGCTCGCTCTTGGCTGCATTCGTTTCAGCTCGTGGCAGCCAGTCTAAAAAACACTATCTTGGACTTCTCTGGATGTTTCCCCGGCGAGCTATTGGCAGCATGTTCAAAACCACTGTTTCTGAGGCTAATTCTTGAACCGTAAGTCATAGACGCTCGATCTTGGCGGCATTCGTCTCAGCGCCTGGCAATTAGTATAGAAGCACTGTTTCCCACTGTTTCTGAGGCTAATTCTTGAACCGTAAGTCTTAGACGCTTGATCTTGGCGGCATTCGTCTCAGCGCCTGGCAATTAGTATGGAAGCACTATCTTTGACTTCTCTGGATGTTTCCCAGGCGAGCTATTGACAAGTAAATCCTAGACGCTCGATCTTGGTTATTTTCGCTTTCGCGGCTGGCAGCAAAGTTCAGAACCATGTTTCTGTGAATAACTCTTGAACCGTAAGTCACAGACGCTCGCTCTTGGCTGCATTCGTTTCAGCTCGTGGCAGCCAGTCTAAAAAAAACACTATCTTGGACTTCTCTGGATGTTTCCCAGGCGAGCTATTAGCAGCATGTTCAGAACCACTGTTTCTGAGGCTAATTCTTGAACCGTAAGTCATAGACGCTCGATCTTGGCGGCATTCGTCTCAGCGCCTGGCAATTAGTATAGAAGCACTGTCTTTGACTTCTCTGGATGTTTCCCAGGCGAGCTATTGACAAGTAAATCCTAGACGCTCGATCTTGGTTACTTTCGCTTTCGCGGCTGGCAGCAAAGTTCAGAACCATGTTTCTGTGAATAACTCTTGAACCGTAAGTCACAGACGCTCGCTCTTGGCTGCATTCGTTTCAGCTCGTGGCAGGCAGTCTAAAAAAACACTATCTTGGACTTCTCTGGATGTTTCCCAGGCGAGCTATTGGCAGCATGTTCAAAACCACTGTTTCTGAGGCTAATTCTTGAACCGTAAGTCATAGACGCTCGATCTTGGCGGCATTCGTCTCAGCGCCTGGCAATTAGTATAGAAGCACTGTTTCCCACTGTTTCTGAGGCTAATTCTTGAACCGTAAGTCTTAGACGCTTGATCTTGGCGGCATTCGTCTCAGCGCCTGGCAATTAGTATAGCTGCACTGTCTTTGACTTCTCTGGATGTTTTCCAGGCGAGCTATTCACAAGCAAATCCTAGACGCTCGATCTTGGTTGCTTTGGCTTTCGCGGCTGGCAGCAAAGTTCAGAACCATGTTTATGTGAATAACTTTTGAACCGTAAGTCACAGACGCTCGCTCTTGGCTGCATTCGTTTCAGCTCGTCGCAGCCAGTCTAAAAAAAAACACTATCTTGGACTTCTCTGGATGTTTCCCAGGCGAGCTATTGACAAGTAAATCCTAGACGCTCGATCTTGGTTATTTTCGCTTTCGCGGCTGGCAGCAAAGTTCACAACCATGTTTCTGTGAATAACTCTTGAACCGTAAGTGACAGACGCTCGCTCTTGGCTGCATTCGTTTCAGCTCGTGGCAGCCAGTCTAAAAAACACTATCTTGGACTTCTCTGGATGTTTCCCAGGCGAGCTATTGGCAGCATGTTCAAAACCACTGTTTCTGAGGCTAATTCTTGAACCGTAAGTCATAGACGCTCGATCTTGGCGGCATTCGTCTCAGCGCCTGGCAATTAGTATAGAAGCACTGTTTCCCACTGTTTCTGAGGCAAATTCTTGAACCGTAAGTCTTAGACGCTTGATCTTGGCGGCATTCGTCTCAGCGCCTGGCAATTAGTATAGAAGCACTGTCTTTGACTTCTCTGGATGTTTCCCAGGCGAGCTATTGACAAGTAAATCCTAGACGCTCGATCTTGGTTATTTTCGCTTTCGCGGCTGGCAGCAAAGTTCACAACCATGTTTCTGTGAATAACTCTTGAACCGTAAGTGACAGACGCTCGCTCTTGGCTGCATTCGTTTCAGCTCGTGGCAGCCAGTCTAAAAAACACTATCTTGGACTTCTCTGGATGTTTCCCAGGCGAGCTATTGGCAGCATGTTCAGAACCACTGTTTCTGAGGCTAATTCTTGAACCGTAAGTCATAGACGCTCGATCTTGGCGGCATTCGTCTCAGCGCCTGGCAATTAGTATAGAAGCACTGTTTCCCACTGTTTCTGAGGCTAATTCTTGAACCGTAAGTCTTAGACGCTTGATCTTGGCGGCATTCGTCTCAGCGCCTGGCAATTAGTATAGCTGCACTGTCTTTAACTTCTCTGGATGTTTTCCAGGCGAGCTATTCACAAGTAAATCCTAGACGCTCGATCTTGGTTGCTTTGGCTTTCGCGGCTGGCAGCAAAGTTCAGAACCATGTTTATGTGAATAACTTTTGAACCGTAAGTCACAGACGCTCGCTCTTGGCTGCATTCGTTTCAGCTCGTCGCAGCCAGTCTAAAAAAAAACACTATCTTGGACTTCTCTGTATGTTTCCCAGGCGAGCTATTGGCAGCATGTTCAGAACCACTGTTTCTGAGGCTAATTCTTGAACCGTAAGTCATAGACGCTCGATCTTGGCGGCATTCGTCTCAGCGCCTGGCAATTAGTATAGAAGCACTGTTTCCCACTGTTTCTGAGGCTAATTCTTGAACCGTAAGTCTTAGACGCTTGATCTTGGCGGCATTCGTCTCAGCGCCTGGCAATTAGTATAGAAGCACTGTCTTTGACTTCTCTGGATGTTTCCCAGGCGAGCTATTCACAAGTAAATCCTAGACGCTCGATCTTGGTTATTTTCGCTTTCGCGGCTGCAAGCAAAGTTCAGAACCATGTTTCTGTGAATAACTCTTGAACCGTAAGTGACAGACGCTCGCTCTTGGCTGCATTCGTTTCAGCTCGTGGCAGCCAGTCTAAAAAACACTATCTTGGAATCTCTGGATGTTTCCCAGGCGAGCTATTGGCAGCATGTTCAGAACCACTGTTTCTGAGGCTAATTCTTGAACCGTAAGTCATAGACGCTCGATCTTGGCGGCATTCGTCTCAGCGCCTGGCAATTAGTATAGAAGCACTGTTTCCCACTGTTTCTGAGGCTAATTCTTGAACCGTAAGTCTTAGACGCTTGATCTTGGCGGCATTCGTCTCAGCGCCTGGCAATCAGTATAGCTGCACTGTCTTTGACTTCTCTGGATGTTTTCCAGGCGAGCTATTCACAAGTAAATCCTAGACGCTCGATCTTGGTTGCTTTCGCTTTCGCGGCTGGCAGCAAAGTTCAGAACCATGTTTATGTGAATAACTCTTGAACCGTAAGTCACAGACGCTCGCTCTTGGCTGCATTCGTTTCAGCTCGTGGCAGCCAGTCTAAAAAAACACTATCATGGACTTCTCTGGATGTTTCCCAGGCGAGCTATTGGCAGCATGTTCAAAACCACTGTTTCTGAGGCTAATTCTTGAACCGTAAGTCATAGACGCTCGATCTTGGCGGCATTCGTCTCAGCGCCTGGCAATTAGTATAGAAGCACTGTTTCCCACTGTTTCTGAGGCTAATTCTTGAACCGTAAGTCTTAGACGCTTGATCTTGGCGGCATTCGTCTCAGCGCCTGGCAATTAGTATAGAAGCACTGTCTTTGACTTATCTGAAAGTTTCCCAGGCGAGCTATTCACAAGTAAATCCTAGACGCTCGATCTTGGTTACTTTCGCTTTCGCGGCTGGCAGCAAAGTTCAGAACCATGTTTCTGTGAATAACTCTTGAACCGTAAGTCACAGACGCTCGCTCTTGGCTGCATTCGTTTCAGCTCGTGGCAGCCAGTCTAAAAAAACACTATCTTGGACTTCTCTGGATGTTTCCCAGGCGAGCTATTGGCAGCATGTTCAGAACCACTGTTTCTGAGGCTAATTCTTGAACCGTAAGTCATAGACGCTCGATCTTGGCGGCATTCGTCTCAGCGCCTGGCAATTAGTATAGAAGCACTGTTTCCCACTGTTTCTGAGGCTAATTCTTGAATCGTAAGTCATAGACGCTCGATCTTGGCGGCATTCGTCTCAGCGCCTGGCAATTAGTATAGAAGCACTGTCTTTGACTTCTCTGGATGTTTCCCATGCGAGCTATTGACAAGTAAATCCTAGACGCTCGATCTTGGTTACTTTCGCTTTCGCGGCTGGCAGGAAAGTTCAGAACCATGTTTCTGTGAATAACTCTTGAACCGTAAGTCACAGACGCTCGCTCTTGGCTGCATTCGTTTCAGCTCGTGGCAGCCAGTCTAAAAAAACACTATCTTGGACTTCTCTGGATGTTTCCCAGGCGAGCTATTGGCAGCCGATTCAAAACCACTGTTTCTGAGGCTAATTCTTGAACCGTAAGTCATAGACGCTCGATCTTGGCGGCATTCGTCTCAGCGCCTGGCAATTAGTATAGAAGCACTGTTTCCCACTGTTTCTGAGGCTAATTCTTGAACCGTAAGTCTTAGACGCTTGATCTTGGCGGCATTCGTCTCAGCGCCTGGCAATTAGCATAGAAGCACTGTCTTTGACTTATCTGAAAGTTTCCCAGGCGAGCTATTCACAAGTAAATCCTAGACGCTCGATCTTGGTTACTTTCGCTTTCGCGGCTGGCAGCAAAGTTCAGAACCATGTTTCTGTGAATAACTCTTGAACCGTAAGTCAGACGCTCGCTCTTGGCTGCATTCGTTTCAGCTCGTGGCAGCCAGTCTAAAAAAACCCTATCTTGGACTTCTCTGGATGTTTCCCAGGCGAGCTATTGGCAGCATGTTCAGAACCACTGTTTCTGAGGCTAATTCTTGAACCGTAAGTCATAGACGCTCGATCTTGGCGGCATTCGTCTCAGCGCCTGGCAATTAGTATAGAAGCACTGTTTCCCACTGTTTCTGAGGCTAATTCTTGAACCGTAAGTCATAGACTCTCGATCTTGGCGGCATTCGTCTCAGCGCCTGGCAATTAGTATAGAAGCACTGTCTTTGACTTCACTGGATGTTTCCCAGGCGAGCTATTGACAAGTAAATCCTAGACGCTCGATCTTGGTTATTTTCGCTTTCGCGGCTGGCAGCAAAGTTCAGAACCATGTTTCTGTGAATAACTCTTGAACCGTAAGTCACAGACGCTCGCTCTTGGCTGCATTCGTTTCAGCTCGTGGCAGCCAGTCTAAAAAAAACACTATCTTGGACTTCTCTGGATGTTTCCCAGGCGAGCTATTGGCAGCATGTTCAGAACCACTGTTTCTGAGGCTAATTCTTGAACCGTAAGTCATAGACGCTCGATCTTGGCGGCATTCGTCTCAGCGCCTGGCAATTAGTATAGAAGCACTGTCTTTGACTTCTCTGGATGTTTCCCAGGCGAGCTATTGACAAGTAAATCCTAGACGCTCGATCTTGGTTACTTTCGCTTTCGCGGCTGGCAGCAAAGTTCAGAACCATGTTTCTGTGAATAACTCTTGAACCGTAAGTCACAGACGCTCGCTCTTGGCTGCATTCGTTTCAGCTCGTGGCAGCCAGTCTAAAAAAACACTATCTTGGACTTCTCTGCATGTTTCCCAGGCGAGCTATTGGCAGCCGATTCAAAACCACTGTTTCTGAGGCTAATTCTTGAACCGTAAGTCATAGACGCTCGATCTTGGCGGCATTCGTCTCAGCGCCTGGCAATTAGTATAGAAGCACTGTTTCCCACTGTTTCTGAGGCTAATTCTTGAACCGTAAGTCTTAGACGCTTGATCTTGGCGGCATTCGTCTCAGCGCCTGGCAATTAGCATAGAAGCACTGTCTTTGACTTATCTGAAAGTTTCCCAGGCGAGCTATTCACAAGTAAATCCTAGACGCTCGATCTTGGTTACTTTCGCTTTCGCGGCTGGCAGCAAAGTTCAGAACCATGTTTCTGTGAATAATTCTTGAACCGTAAGTCAGACGCTCGCTCTTGGCTGCATTCGTTTCAGCTCGTGGCAGCCAGTCTAAAAAAACCCTATCTTGGACTTCTCTGGATGTTTCCCAGGCGAGCTATTGGCAGCATGTTCAGAACCACTGTTTCTGAGGCTAATTCTTGAACCGTAAGTCATAGACGCTCGATCTTGGCGGCATTCGTCTCAGCGCCTGGCAATTAGTATAGAAGCACTGTTTCCCACTGTTTCTGAGGCTAATTCTTGAACCGTAAGTCATAGACTCTCGATCTTGGCGGCATTCGTCTCAGCGCCTGGCAATTAGTATAGAAGCACTGTCTTTGACTTCACTGGATGTTTCCCAGGCGAGCTATTGACAAGTAAATCCTAGACGCTCGATCTTGGTTATTTTCGCTTTCGCGGCTGGCAGCAAAGTTCAGAACCATGTTTCTGTGAATAACTCTTGAACCGTAAGTCACAGACGCTCGCTCTTGGCTGCATTCGTTTCAGCTCGTGGCAGCCAGTCTAAAAAAAACACTATCTTGGACTTCTCTGGATGTTTCCCAGGCGAGCTATTGGCAGCATGTTCAGAACCACTGTTTCTGAGGCTAATTCTTGAACCGTAAGTCATAGACGCTCGATCTTGGCGGCATTCGTCTCAGCGCCTGGCAATTAGTATAGAAGCACTGTCTTTGACTTCTCTGGATGTTTCCCAGGCGAGCTATTGACAAGTAAATCCTAGACGCTCGATCTTGGTTACTTTCGCTTTCGCGGCTGGCAGCAAAGTTCAGAACCATGTTTCTGTGAATAACTCTTGAACCGTAAGTCACAGACGCTCGCTCTTGGCTGCATTCGTTTCAGCTCGTGGCAGGCAGTCTAAAAAAACACTATCTTGGACTTCTCTGGATGTTTCCCAGGCGAGCTATTGGCAGCATGTTTTGAACCACTGTTTCTGAGGCTAATTCTTGAACCGTAAGTCATAGACGCTCGATCTTGGCGGCATTCGTCTCAGCGCCTGGCAATTAGTATAGAAGCACTGTTTCCCACTGTTTCTGAGGCTAATTCTTGAACCGTAAGTCTTAGACGCTTGATCTTGGCGGCATTCGTCTCAGCGCCTGGCAATTAGTATAGAAGCACTGTCTTTGACTTCTCTGGATGTTTCCCAGGCGAGCTATTCACAAGTAAATCCTAGACGCTCGATCTTGGTTACTTTCGCTTTCGCGGCTGGCAGCAAAGTTCAGAACCATGTTTCTGTGAATAACTCTTGAACCGTAAGTCACAGACGCTCGCTCTTGACTGCATTCGTTTCAGCTCGTGGCAGCCAGTCTAAAAAAAAAACACTATCTTGGACTTCTCTGTATGTTTCCCAGGCGAGCTATTGGCAGCATGTTCAAAACCACTGTTTCTGAGGCTAATTCTTGAACCGTAAGTCATAGACGCTCGATCTTGGCGGCATTCGTCTCAGCGCCTGGCAATTAGTATAGAAGCACTGTTTCCCACTGTTTCTGAGGCTAATTCTTGAACCGTAAGTCTTAGACGCTTGATCTTGGCGGCATTCGTCTCAGCGCCTGGCAATTAGTGGAGAAGCACTGTCTTTGACTTATCTGAAAGTTTCCCAGGCGAGCTATTCACAAGTAAATCCTAGACGCTCGATCTTGGTTACTTTCGCTTTCGCGGCTGGCAGCAAAGTTCAGAACCATGTTTCTGAGGCTAATTCTTGAACCGTAAGTCATAGACGCTCGATCTTGGCGGCATTCGTCTCAGTGCCTGGCAATTAGTATAGAAGCACTGTTTCCCACTGTTTCTGAGGCTAATTCTTGAACCGTAAGTCTTAGACGCTTGATCTTGGCGGCATTCGTCTCAGCGCCTGGCAATTAGTATAGAAGCACTGTCTTTGACTTCTCTGGATGTTTCCCAGGCGAGCTATTCACAAGTAAATCCTAGACGCTCGATCTTGGTTACTTTCGCTTTCGCGGCTGGCAGCAAAGTTCAGAACCATGTTTCTGTGAATAACTCTTGAACCGTAAGTCACAGACGCTCGCTCTTGACTGCATTCGTTTCAGCTCGTGGCAGCCAGTCTAAAAAAAAACACTATCTTGGACTTCTCTGTATGTTTCCCAGGCGAGCTATTGGCAGCATGTTCAAAACCACTGTTTCTGAGGCTAATTCTTGAACCGTAAGTCATAGACGCTCGATCTTGGCGGCATTCGTCTCAGCGCCTGGCAATTAGTATAGAAGCACTGTTTCCCACTGTTTCTGAGGCTAATTCTTGAACCGTAAGTCTTAGACGCTTGATCTTGGCGGCATTCGTCTCAGCGCCTGGCAATTAGTGGAGAAGCACTGTCTTTGACTTATCTGAAAGTTTCCCAGGCGAGCTATTCACAAGTAAATCCTAGACGCTCGATCTTGGTTACTTTCGCTTTCGCGGCTGGCAGCAAAGTTCAGAACCATGTTTCTGAGGCTAATTCTTGAACCGTAAGTCATAGACGCTCGATCTTGGCGGCATTCGTCTCAGTGCCTGGCAATTAGTATAGAAGCACTGTTTCCCACTGTTTCTGAGGCTAATTCTTGAACCGTAAGTCTTAGACGCTTGATCTTGGCGGCATTCGTCTCAGCGCCTGGCAATTAGTATAGCTGCACTGTCTTTGACTTCTCTGGATGTTTTCCAGGCGAGCTATTCACAAGTAAATCCTAGACGCTCGATCTTGGTTGCTTTCGCTTTCGCGGCTGGCAGCAAAGTTCAGAACCATGTTTATGTGAATAACTTTTGAACCGTAAGTCACAGACGCTCGCTCTTGGCTGCATTCGTTTCAGCTCGTGGCAGCCAGTCTAAAAAACACTATCTTGGACTTCTCTGGATGTTTCCCCGGCGAGCTATTGGCAGCATGTTCAAAACCACTGTTTCTGAGGCTAATTCTTGAACCGTAAGTCATAGACGCTCGATCTTGGCGGCATTCGTCTCAGCGCCTGGCAATTAGTATAGAAGCACTGTTTCCCACTGTTTCTGAGGCTAATTCTTGAACCGTAAGTCTTAGACGCTTGATCTTGGCGGCATTCGTCTCAGCGCCTGGCAATTAGTATGGAAGCACTATCTTTGACTTCTCTGGATGTTTCCCAGGCGAGCTATTGACAAGTAAATCCTAGACGCTCGATCTTGGTTATTTTCGCTTTCGCGGCTGGCAGCAAAGTTCAGAACCATGTTTCTGTGAATAACTCTTGAACCGTAAGTCACAGACGCTCGCTCTTGGCTGCATTCGTTTCAGCTCGTGGCAGCCAGTCTAAAAAAAACACTATCTTGGACTTCTCTGGATGTTTCCCAGGCGAGCTATTAGCAGCATGTTCAGAACCACTGTTTCTGAGGCTAATTCTTGAACCGTAAGTCATAGACGCTCGATCTTGGCGGCATTCGTCTCAGCGCCTGGCAATTAGTATAGAAGCACTGTCTTTGACTTCTCTGGATGTTTCCCAGGCGAGCTATTGACAAGTAAATCCTAGACGCTCGATCTTGGTTACTTTCGCTTTCGCGGCTGGCAGCAAAGTTCAGAACCATGTTTCTGTGAATAACTCTTGAACCGTAAGTCACAGACGCTCGCTCTTGGCTGCATTCGTTTCAGCTCGTGGCAGGCAGTCTAAAAAAACACTATCTTGGACTTCTCTGGATGTTTCCCAGGCGAGCTATTGGCAGCATGTTCAAAACCACTGTTTCTGAGGCTAATTCTTGAACCGTAAGTCATAGACGCTCGATCTTGGCGGCATTCGTCTCAGCGCCTGGCAATTAGTATAGAAGCACTGTTTCCCACTGTTTCTGAGGCTAATTCTTGAACCGTAAGTCTTAGACGCTTGATCTTGGCGGCATTCGTCTCAGCGCCTGGCAATTAGTATAGCTGCACTGTCTTTGACTTCTCTGGATGTTTTCCAGGCGAGCTATTCACAAGCAAATCCTAGACGCTCGATCTTGGTTGCTTTGGCTTTCGCGGCTGGCAGCAAAGTTCAGAACCATGTTTATGTGAATAACTTTTGAACCGTAAGTCACAGACGCTCGCTCTTGGCTGCATTCGTTTCAGCTCGTCGCAGCCAGTCTAAAAAAAAACACTATCTTGGACTTCTCTGGATGTTTCCCAGGCGAGCTATTGACAAGTAAATCCTAGACGCTCGATCTTGGTTATTTTCGCTTTCGCGGCTGGCAGCAAAGTTCACAACCATGTTTCTGTGAATAACTCTTGAACCGTAAGTGACAGACGCTCGCTCTTGGCTGCATTCGTTTCAGCTCGTGGCAGCCAGTCTAAAAAACACTATCTTGGACTTCTCTGGATGTTTCCCAGGCGAGCTATTGGCAGCATGTTCAAAACCACTGTTTCTGAGGCTAATTCTTGAACCGTAAGTCATAGACGCTCGATCTTGGCGGCATTCGTCTCAGCGCCTGGCAATTAGTATAGAAGCACTGTTTCCCACTGTTTCTGAGGCAAATTCTTGAACCGTAAGTCTTAGACGCTTGATCTTGGCGGCATTCGTCTCAGCGCCTGGCAATTAGTATAGAAGCACTGTCTTTGACTTCTCTGGATGTTTCCCAGGCGAGCTATTGACAAGTAAATCCTAGACGCTCGATCTTGGTTATTTTCGCTTTCGCGGCTGGCAGCAAAGTTCACAACCATGTTTCTGTGAATAACTCTTGAACCGTAAGTGACAGACGCTCGCTCTTGGCTGCATTCGTTTCAGCTCGTGGCAGCCAGTCTAAAAAACACTATCTTGGACTTCTCTGGATGTTTCCCAGGCGAGCTATTGGCAGCATGTTCAGAACCACTGTTTCTGAGGCTAATTCTTGAACCGTAAGTCATAGACGCTCGATCTTGGCGGCATTCGTCTCAGCGCCTGGCAATTAGTATAGAAGCACTGTTTCCCACTGTTTCTGAGGCTAATTCTTGAACCGTAAGTCTTAGACGCTTGATCTTGGCGGCATTCGTCTCAGCGCCTGGCAATTAGTATAGCTGCACTGTCTTTAACTTCTCTGGATGTTTTCCAGGCGAGCTATTCACAAGTAAATCCTAGACGCTCGATCTTGGTTGCTTTGGCTTTCGCGGCTGGCAGCAAAGTTCAGAACCATGTTTATGTGAATAACTTTTGAACCGTAAGTCACAGACGCTCGCTCTTGGCTGCATTCGTTTCAGCTCGTCGCAGCCAGTCTAAAAAAAAACACTATCTTGGACTTCTCTGTATGTTTCCCAGGCGAGCTATTGGCAGCATGTTCAGAACCACTGTTTCTGAGGCTAATTCTTGAACCGTAAGTCATAGACGCTCGATCTTGGCGGCATTCGTCTCAGCGCCTGGCAATTAGTATAGAAGCACTGTTTCCCACTGTTTCTGAGGCTAATTCTTGAACCGTAAGTCTTAGACGCTTGATCTTGGCGGCATTCGTCTCAGCGCCTGGCAATTAGTATAGAAGCACTGTCTTTGACTTCTCTGGATGTTTCCCAGGCGAGCTATTCACAAGTAAATCCTAGACGCTCGATCTTGGTTATTTTCGCTTTCGCGGCTGCAAGCAAAGTTCAGAACCATGTTTCTGTGAATAACTCTTGAACCGTAAGTGACAGACGCTCGCTCTTGGCTGCATTCGTTTCAGCTCGTGGCAGCCAGTCTAAAAAACACTATCTTGGAATCTCTGGATGTTTCCCAGGCGAGCTATTGGCAGCATGTTCAGAACCACTGTTTCTGAGGCTAATTCTTGAACCGTAAGTCATAGACGCTCGATCTTGGCGGCATTCGTCTCAGCGCCTGGCAATTAGTATAGAAGCACTGTTTCCCACTGTTTCTGAGGCTAATTCTTGAACCGTAAGTCTTAGACGCTTGATCTTGGCGGCATTCGTCTCAGCGCCTGGCAATCAGTATAGCTGCACTGTCTTTGACTTCTCTGGATGTTTTCCAGGCGAGCTATTCACAAGTAAATCCTAGACGCTCGATCTTGGTTGCTTTCGCTTTCGCGGCTGGCAGCAAAGTTCAGAACCATGTTTATGTGAATAACTCTTGAACCGTAAGTCACAGACGCTCGCTCTTGGCTGCATTCGTTTCAGCTCGTGGCAGCCAGTCTAAAAAAACACTATCATGGACTTCTCTGGATGTTTCCCAGGCGAGCTATTGGCAGCATGTTCAAAACCACTGTTTCTGAGGCTAATTCTTGAACCGTAAGTCATAGACGCTCGATCTTGGCGGCATTCGTCTCAGCGCCTGGCAATTAGTATAGAAGCACTGTTTCCCACTGTTTCTGAGGCTAATTCTTGAACCGTAAGTCTTAGACGCTTGATCTTGGCGGCATTCGTCTCAGCGCCTGGCAATTAGTATAGAAGCACTGTCTTTGACTTATCTGAAAGTTTCCCAGGCGAGCTATTCACAAGTAAATCCTAGACGCTCGATCTTGGTTACTTTCGCTTTCGCGGCTGGCAGCAAAGTTCAGAACATGTTTCTGTGAATAACTCTTGAACCGTAAGTCACAGACGCTCGCTCTTGGCTGCATTCGTTTCAGCTCGTGGCAGCCAGTCTAAAAAAACACTATCTTGGACTTCTCTGGATGTTTCCCAGGCGAGCTATTGGCAGCATGTTCAGAACCACTGTTTCTGAGGCTAATTCTTGAACCGTAAGTCATAGACGCTCGATCTTGGCGGCATTCGTCTCAGCGCCTGGCAATTAGTATAGAAGCACTGTTTCCCACTGTTTCTGAGGCTAATTCTTGAATCGTAAGTCATAGACGCTCGATCTTGGCGGCATTCGTCTCAGCGCCTGGCAATTAGTATAGAAGCACTGTCTTTGACTTCTCTGGATGTTTCCCATGCGAGCTATTGACAAGTAAATCCTAGACGCTCGATCTTGGTTACTTTCGCTTTCGCGGCTGGCAGGAAAGTTCAGAACCATGTTTCTGTGAATAACTCTTGAACCGTAAGTCACAGACGCTCGCTCTTGGCTGCATTCGTTTCAGCTCGTGGCAGCCAGTCTAAAAAAACACTATCTTGGACTTCTCTGGATGTTTCCCAGGCGAGCTATTGCAGCCGATTCAAAACCACTGTTTCTGAGGCTAATTCTTGAACCGTAAGTCATAGACGCTCGATCTTGGCGGCATTCGTCTCAGCGCCTGGCAATTAGTATAGAAGCACTGTTTCCCACTGTTTCTGAGGCTAATTCTTGAACCGTAAGTCTTAGACGCTTGATCTTGGCGGCATTCGTCTCAGCGCCTGGCAATTAGCATAGAAGCACTGTCTTTGACTTATCTGAAAGTTTCCCAGGCGAGCTATTCACAAGTAAATCCTAGACGCTCGATCTTGGTTACTTTCGCTTTCGCGGCTGGCAGCAAAGTTCAGAACCATGTTTCTGTGAATAACTCTTGAACCGTAAGTCAGACGCTCGCTCTTGGCTGCATTCGTTTCAGCTCGTGGCAGCCAGTCTAAAAAAACCCTATCTTGGACTTCTCTGGATGTTTCCCAGGCGAGCTATTGGCAGCATGTTCAGAACCACTGTTTCTGAGGCTAATTCTTGAACCGTAAGTCATAGACGCTCGATCTTGGCGGCATTCGTCTCAGCGCCTGGCAATTAGTATAGAAGCACTGTTTCCCACTGTTTCTGAGGCTAATTCTTGAACCGTAAGTCATAGACTCTCGATCTTGGCGGCATTCGTCTCAGCGCCTGGCAATTAGTATAGAAGCACTGTCTTTGACTTCACTGGATGTTTCCCAGGCGAGCTATTGACAAGTAAATCCTAGACGCTCGATCTTGGTTATTTTCGCTTTCGCGGCTGGCAGCAAAGTTCAGAACCATGTTTCTGTGAATAACTCTTGAACCGTAAGTCACAGACGCTCGCTCTTGGCTGCATTCGTTTCAGCTCGTGGCAGCCAGTCTAAAAAAAACACTATCTTGGACTTCTCTGGATGTTTCCCAGGCGAGCTATTGGCAGCATGTTCAGAACCACTGTTTCTGAGGCTAATTCTTGAACCGTAAGTCATAGACGCTCGATCTTGGCGGCATTCGTCTCAGCGCCTGGCAATTAGTATAGAAGCACTGTCTTTGACTTCTCTGGATGTTTCCCAGGCGAGCTATTGACAAGTAAATCCTAGACGCTCGATCTTGGTTACTTTCGCTTTCGCGGCTGGCAGCAAAGTTCAAGAACCATGTTTCTGTGAATAACTCTTGAACCGTAAGTCACAGACGCTCGCTCTTGGCTGCATTCGTTTCAGCTCGTGGCAGCCAGTCTAAAAAAACACTATCTTGGACTTCTCTGCATGTTTCCCAGGCGAGCTATTGGCAGCCGATTCAAAACCACTGTTTCTGAGGCTAATTCTTGAACCGTAAGTCATAGACGCTCGATCTTGGCGGCATTCGTCTCAGCGCCTGGCAATTAGTATAGAAGCACTGTTTCCCACTGTTTCTGAGGCTAATTCTTGAACCGTAAGTCTTAGACGCTTGATCTTGGCGGCATTCGTCTCAGCGCCTGGCAATTAGCATAGAAGCACTGTCTTTGACTTATCTGAAAGTTTCCCAGGCGAGCTATTCACAAGTAAATCCTAGACGCTCGATCTTGGTTACTTTCGCTTTCGCGGCTGGCAGCAAAGTTCAGAACCATGTTTCTGTGAATAATTCTTGAACCGTAAGTCAGACGCTCGCTCTTGGCTGCATTCGTTTCAGCTCGTGGCAGCCAGTCTAAAAAAACCCTATCTTGGACTTCTCTGGATGTTTCCCAGGCGAGCTATTGGCAGCATGTTCAGAACCACTGTTTCTGAGGCTAATTCTTGAACCGTAAGTCATAGACGCTCGATCTTGGCGGCATTCGTCTCAGCGCCTGGCAATTAGTATAGAAGCACTGTTTCCCACTGTTTCTGAGGCTAATTCTTGAACCGTAAGTCATAGACTCTCGATCTTGGCGGCATTCGTCTCAGCGCCTGGCAATTAGTATAGAAGCACTGTCTTTGACTTCACTGGATGTTTCCCAGGCGAGCTATTGACAAGTAAATCCTAGACGCTCGATCTTGGTTATTTTCGCTTTCGCGGCTGGCAGCAAAGTTCAGAACCATGTTTCTGTGAATAACTCTTGAACCGTAAGTCACAGACGCTCGCTCTTGGCTGCATTCGTTTCAGCTCGTGGCAGCCAGTCTAAAAAAACACTATCTTGGACTTCTCTGGATGTTTCCCAGGCGAGCTATTGGCAGCATGTTCAGAACCACTGTTTCTGAGGCTAATTCTTGAACCGTAAGTCATAGACGCTCGATCTTGGCGGCATTCGTCTCAGCGCCTGGCAATTAGTATAGAAGCACTGTCTTTGACTTCTCTGGATGTTTCCCAGGCGAGCTATTGACAAGTAAATCCTAGACGCTCGATCTTGGTTACTTTCGCTTTCGCGGCTGGCAGCAAAGTTCAGAACCATGTTTCTGTGAATAACTCTTGAACCGTAAGTCACAGACGCTCGCTCTTGGCTGCATTCGTTTCAGCTCGTGGCAGGCAGTCTAAAAAAACACTATCTTGGACTTCTCTGGATGTTTCCCAGGCGAGCTATTGGCAGCATGTTTTGAACCACTGTTTCTGAGGCTAATTCTTGAACCGTAAGTCATAGACGCTCGATCTTGGCGGCATTCGTCTCAGCGCCTGGCAATTAGTATAGAAGCACTGTTTCCCACTGTTTCTGAGGCTAATTCTTGAACCGTAAGTCTTAGACGCTTGATCTTGGCGGCATTCGTCTCAGCGCCTGGCAATTAGTATAGAAGCACTGTCTTTGACTTCTCTGGATGTTTCCCAGGCGAGCTATTCACAAGTAAATCCTAGACGCTCGATCTTGGTTACTTTCGCTTTCGCGGCTGGCAGCAAAGTTCAGAACCATGTTTCTGTGAATAACTCTTGAACCGTAAGTCACAGACGCTCGCTCTTGGCTGCATTCGTTTCAGCTCGTGGCAGCCAGTCTAAAAAAAACACTATCTTGGACTTCTCTGTATGTTTCCAGGCGAGCTATTGGCAGCATGTTCAAAACCACTGTTTCTGAGGCTAATTCTTGAACCGTAAGTCATAGACGCTTGATCTTGGGCGCATTCGTCTCAGCGCCCTGGCAATTAGTATAGAAGCACTGTTTCCCACTGTTTCTGAGCTAATTCTTGAACCGTAAGTCATAGGACGCTCGATCTTGGCGGCATTCGTCTCAGCGCCTGGCAATTAGTATAGAAGCACTGTTTCCCACTGTTTCTGAGGCTAATTCTTGAACCGTAAGTCTTAGACGCTTGATCTTGGCGGCATTCGTCTCAGCGCCTGGCAATTAGTATGGAAGCACTATCTTTGACTTCTCTGGATGTTTCCCAGGCGAGCTATTGACAAGTAAATCCTAGACGCTCGATCTTGGTTATTTTCGCTTTCGCGGCTGGCAGCAAAGTTCAGAACCATGTTTCTGTGAATAACTCTTGAACCGTAAGTCACAGACGCTCGCTCTTGGCTGCATTCGTTTCAGCTCGTGGCAGCCAGTCTAAAAAAAACACTATCTTGGACTTCTCTGGATGTTTCCCAGGCGAGCTATTGGCAGCATGTTCAGAACCACTGTTTCTGAGGCTAATTCTTGAACCGTAAGTCATAGACGCTCGATCTTGGCGGCATTCGTCTCAGCGCCTGGCAATTAGTATAGAAGCACTGTTTCCCACTGTTTCTGAGGCTAATTCTTGAACCGTAAGTCTTAGACGCTTGATCTTGGCGGCATTCGTCTCAGCGCCTGGCAATCAGTATAGCTGCACTGTCTTTGACTTCTCTGGATGTTTTCCAGGCGAGCTATTCACAAGTAAATCCTAGACGCTCGATCTTGGTTGCTTTCGCTTCGCGGCTGGCAGCAAAGTTCAGAACCATGTTTATGTGAATAACTCTTGAACCGTAAGTCACAGACGCTCGCTCTTGGCTGCATTCGTTTCAGCTCGTGGCAGCCAGTCTAAAAAAACACTATCATGGACTTCTCTGGATGTTTCCCAGGCGAGCTATTGGCAGCATGTTCAAAACCACTGTTTCTGAGGCTAATTCTTGAACCGTAAGTCATAGACGCTCGATCTTGGCGGCATTCGTCTCAGCGCCTGGCAATTAGTATAGAAGCACTGTTTCCCACTGTTTCTGAGGCTAATTTCTTGAATCGTAAGTCATAGACGCTCGATCTTGGCGGCATTCGTCTCAGCGCCTGGCAATTAGTATAGAAGCACTGTCCTTTGACTTCTCTGGATGTTTCCCATGCGAGCTATTGACAAGTAAATCCTAGACGCTCGATCTTGGTTACTTTCGCTTTCGCGGCTGGCAGCAAAGTTCAGAACCATGTTTCTGTGAATAACTCTTGAACCGTAAGTCACAGACGCTCGCTCTTGGCTGCATTCGTTTCAGCTCGTGGCAGCCAGTCTAAAAAAACACTATCTTGGACTTCTCTGGATGTTTCCCAGGCGAGCTATTGGCAGCCGGTTCAAAACCACTGTTTCTGAGGCTAATTCTTGAACCGTAAGTCATAGACGCTCGATCTTGGCGGCATTCGTCTCAGCGCCTGGCAATTAGTATAGAAGCACTGTTTCCCACTGTTTCTGAGGCTAATTCTTGAACCGTAAGTCTTAGACGCTTGATCTTGGCGGCATTCGTCTCAGCGCCTGGCAATTAGCATAGAAGCACTGTCTTTGACTTATCTGAAAGTTTCCCAGGCGAGCTATTCACAAGTAAATCCTAGACGCTCGATCTTGGTTACTTTCGCTTTCGCGGCTGGCAGCAAAGTTCAGAACCATGTTTCTGTGAATAACTCTTGAACCGTAAGTCAGACGCTCGCTCTTGGCTGCATTCGTTTCAGCTCGTGGCAGCCAGTCTAAAAAAACCCTATCTTGGACTTCTCTGGATGTTTCCCAGGCGAGCTATTGGCAGCATGTTCAGAACCACTGTTTCTGAGGCTAATTCTTGAACCGTAAGTCATAGACGCTCGATCTTGGCGGCATTCGTCTCAGCGCCTGGCAATTAGTATAGAAGCACTGTTTCCCACTGTTTCTGAGGCTAATTCTTGAACCGTAAGTCATAGACGCTCGATCTTGGCGGCATTCGTCTCAGCGCCTGGCAATTAGTATAGAAGCACTGTTTCCCACTGTTTCTGAGGCTAATTCTTGAACCGTAAGTCTTAGACGCTTGATCTTGGCGGCATTCGTCTCAGCGCCTGGCAATTAGTATGGAAGCACTATCTTTGACTTCTCTGGATGTTTCCCAGGCGAGCTATTGACAAGTAAATCCTAGACGCTCGATCTTGGTTATTTTCGCTTTCGCGGCTGGCAGCAAAGTTCAGAACCATGTTTCTGTGAATAACTCTTGAACCGTAAGTCACAGACGCTCGCTCTTGGCTGCATTCGTTTCAGCTCGTGGCAGCCAGTCTAAAAAAAACACTATCTTGGACTTCTCTGGATGTTTCCCAGGCGAGCTATTGGCAGCATGTTCAGAACCACTGTTTCTGAGGCTAATTATTGAACCGTAAGTCATAGACGCTCGATCTTGGCGGCATTCGTCTCAGCGCCTGGCAATTAGTATAGAAGCACTGTCTTTGACTTCTCTGGATGTTTTCCAGGCGAGCTATTGACAAGTAAATCCTAGACGCTCGATCTTGGTTATTTTCGCTTTCGCGGCTGGCAGCAAAGTTCAGAACCATGTTTCTGTGAATAACTCTTGAATCGTAAGTCACAGACGCTCGCTCTTGGCTGCATTCGTTTCAGCTCGTGGCAGCCAGTCTAAAAAAAACACTATCTTGGACTTCTCTGGATGTTTCCCAGGCGAGCTATTGGCAGCATGTTCAGAACCACTGTTTCTGAGGCTAATTATTGAACCGTAAGTCATAGACGCTCGATCTTGGCGGCATTCGTCTCAGCGCCTGGCAATTAGTATAGAAGCACTGTCTTTGACTTCTCTGGATGTTTCCCAGGCGAGCTATTGACAAGTAAATCCTAGACGCTCGATCTTGGTTATTTTCGCTTTCGCGGCTGGCAGCAAAGTTCAGAACCATGTTTCTGTGAATAACTCTTGAATCGTAAGTCACAGACGCTCGCTCTTGGCTGCATTCGTTTCAGCTCGTGGCAGCCAGTCTAAAAAACACTATCTTGGACTTCTCTGGATGTTTCCCAGGCGAGCTATTGGCAGCATGTTTTGAACCACTGTTTCTGAGGCTAATTCTTGAACCGTAAGTCATAGACGCTCGATCTTGGCGGCATTCGTCTCAGCGCCTGGCCAATTAGTATAGAAGCACTGTTTCCCACTGTTTCTGAGGCTAATTCTTGAACCGTAAGTCTTAGACGCTTGATCTTGGCGGCATTCGTCTCAGCGCCTGGCAATTAGTTTAGAAGCACTGTCTTTGACTTCTCTGGATGTTTCCCAGGCGAGCTATTCACAAGTAAATCCTAGACGCTCGATCTTGGTTACTTTCGCTTTCGCGGCTGGCAGCAAAGTTCAGAACCATGTTTCTGTGAATAACTCTTGAACCGTAAGTCACAGACGCTCGCTCTTGGCTGCATTCGTTTCAGCTCGTGCAGCCAGTCTAAAAAAAGCACTATCTTGGACTTCTCTGTATGTTTCCCAGGCGAGCTATTGGCAGCATGTTCAAAACCACTGTTTCTGAGGCTAATTCTTGAACCGTAAGTCATAGACGCTCGATCTTGGCGGCATTCGTCCTCAGCGCCTGGCAATTAGTATAGAAGCACTGTTTCCCACTGTTTCTGAGGCTAATTCTTGAACCGTAAGTCTTAGACGCTTGATCTTGGCGGCATTCGTCTCAGCGCCTGGCAATTAGTATAGAAGCACTGTCTTTGACTTCTCTGGATGTTTTCCAGGCGAGCTATTCACAAGTAAATCCTAGACGCTCGATCTTGGTTGCTTTCGCTTTCGCGGCTGGCAGCAAAGTTCAGAACCATGTTTATGTGAATAACTTTTGAACCGTAAGTCACAGACGCTCGCTCTTGGCTGCATTCGTTCAGCTCGTGGCAGCCAGTCTAAAAAAACACTATCTTGGACTTCTGTGGATGTTTCCCCGGCGAGCTATTGGCAGCATGTTCAAAACCACTGTTTCTGAGGCTAATTCTTGAACCGTAAGTCATAGACGCTCGATCTTGGCGGCATTCGTCTCAGCGCCTGGCAATTAGTATAGAAGCACTGTTTCCCACTGTTTCTGAGGCTAATTCTTGAACCGTAAGTCATAGACTCTCGATCTTGGCGGCATTCGTCTCAGCGCCTGGCAATTAGTATAGAAGCACTGTCTTTGACTTCACTGGATGTTTCCCAGGCGAGCTATTGACAAGTAAATCCTAGACGCTCGATCTTGGTTATTTTCGCTTTCGCGGCTGGCAGCAAAGTTCAGAACCATGTTTATGAGAATAACTTTTGAACCGTAAGTCACAGACGCTCGCTCTTGGTTGCATTCGTTTCAGCTCGTGGCAGCCAGTCTAAAAAAAACACTATCTTGGACTTCTCTGGATGTTTCCCAGGCGAGCTATTGGCAGCATGTTCAGAACCACTGTTTCTGAGGCTAATTATTGAACCGTAAGTCATAGACGCTCGATCTTGGCGGCATTCGTCTCAGCGCCTGGCAATTAGTATAGAAGCACTGTCTTTGACTTCTCTGGATGTTTCCCAGGCGAGCTATTGACAAGTAAATCCTAGACGCTCGATCTTGGTTATTTTCGCTTTCGCGGCTGGCAGCAAAGTTCAGAACCATGTTTCTGTGAATAACTCTTGAACCGTAAGTCACAGACGCTCGCTCTTGGCTGCATTCGTTTCAGCTCGTGGCAGCCAGTCTAAAAAACACTATCTTGGACTTCTCTGGATGTTTCCCAGGCGAGCTATTGGCAGCATGTTTTGAACCACTGTTTCTGAGGCTAATTCTTGAACCGTAAGTCATAGACGCTCGATCTTGGCGGCATTCGTCTCAGCGCCTGGCAATTAGTATAGAAGCACTGTTTCCCACTGTTTCTGAGGCTAATTCTTGAACCGTAAGTCTTAGACGCTTGATCTTGGCGGCATTCGTCTCAGCGCCTGGCAATTAGTATAGAAGCACTGTCTTTGACTTCTCTGGATGTTTCCCAGGCGAGCTATTCACAAGTAAATCCTAGACGCTCGATCTTGGTTACTTTCGCTTTCGCGGCTGGCAGCAAAGTTCAGAACCATGTTTCTGTGAATAACTCTTGAACCGTAAGTCACAGACGCTCGCTCTTGGCTGCATTCGTTTCAGCTCGTGGCAGCCAGTCTAAAAAAAACACTATCTTGGACTTCTCTGTATGTTTCCCAGGCGAGCTATTGGCAGCATGTTCAAAACCACTGTTTCTGAGGCTAATTCTTGAACCGTAAGTCATAGACGCTCGATCTTGGCGGCATTCGTCTCAGCGCCTGGCAATTAGTATAGAAGCACTGTTTCCCACTGTTTCTGAGGCTAATTCTTGAACCGTAAGTCTTAGACGCTTGATCTTGGCGGCATTCGTCTCAGCGCCTGGCAATTAGTTTAGTAGCACTGTCTTTGACTTCTCTGGATGTTTCCCAGGCGAGCTATTCACAAGTAAATCCTAGACGCTCGATCTTGGTTACTTTCGCTTTCGCGGCTGGCAGCAAAGTTCAGAACCATGTTTCTGTGAATAACTCTTGAACCGTGTCACAGACGCTCGCTCTTGGCTGCATTCGTTTCAGCTCGTGGCAGCCAGTCTAAAAAAGCACTATCTTGGACTTCTCTGTATGTTTCCCAGGCGAGCTATTGGCAGCATGTTCAAAACCACTGTTTCTGAGGCTAATTCTTGAACCGTAAGTCATAGACGCTCGATCTTGGCGGCATTCGTCTCAGCGCCTGGCAATTAGTATAGAAGCACTGTTTCCCACTGTTTCTGAGGCTATTCTTGAACCGTAAGTCATAGACTCTCGATCTTGGCGGCATTCGTCTCAGCGCCTGGCAATTAGTATAGAAGCACTGTCTTTGACTTCACTGGATGTTTCCCAGGCGAGCTATTGACAAGTAAATCCTAGACGCTCGATCTTGGTTATTTTCGCTTTCGCGGCTGGCAGCAAAGTTCAGAACCATGTTTATGAGAATAACTTTTGAACCGTAAGTCACAGACGCTCGCTCTTTGGTTGCATTCGTTTCAGCTCGTGGCAGCCAGTCTAAAAAAACACTATCTTGGACTTCTCTGGATGTTTCCCAGGCGAGCTATTGGCAGCATGTTCAGAACCACTGTTTCTGAGGCTAATTATTGAACCGTAAGTCATAGACGCTCGATCTTGGCGGCATTCGTCTCAGCGCCTGGCAATTAGTATAGAAGCACTGTTTCCCACTGTTTCTGAGGCTAATTCTTGAACCGTAAGTCTTAGACGCTTGATCTTGGCGGCATTCGTCTCAGCGCCTGGCAATTAGTATAGAAGCACTGTCTTTGACTTCTCTGGATGTTTCCCAGGCGAGCTATTCACAAGTAAATCCTAGACGCTCGATCTTGGTTACTTTCGCTTTCGCGGCTGGCAGCAAAGTTCAGAACCATGTTTCTGTGAATAACTCTTGAACCGTAAGTCACAGACGCTCGCTCTTGGCTGCATTCGTTTCAGCTCGTGGCAGCCAGTCTAAAAAAACACTATCTTGGACTTCTCTGTATGTTTCCCAGGCGAGCTATTGGCAGCATGTTCAAAACCACTGTTTCTGAGGCTAATTCTTGAACCGTAAGTCATAGACGCTCGATCTTGGCGGCATTCGTCTCAGCGCCTGGCAATTAGTATAGAAGCACTGTCTTTGACTTCTCTGGATGTTTTCCAGGCGAGCTATTCACAAGTAAATCCTAGACGCTCGATCTTGGTTGCTTTCGCGGCTGGCAGCAAAGTTCAGAACCATGTTTATGTGAATAACTTTTGAACCGTAAGTCACAGACGCTCGCTCTTGGCTGCATTCGTTTCAGCTCGTGGCAGCCAGTCTAAAAAAACACTATCTTGGACTTCTGTGGATGTTTCCCCGGCGAGCTATTGGCAGCATGTTCAAAACCACTGTTTCTGAGGCTAATTCTTGAACCGTAAGTCATAGACGCTCGATCTTGGCGGCATTCGTCTCAGCGCCTGGCAATTAGTATAGAAGCACTGTTTCCCACTGTTTCTGAGGCTAATTCTTGAACCGTAAGTCATAGACTCTCGATCTTGGCGGCATTCGTCTCAGCGCCTGGCAATTAGTATAGAAGCACTGTCTTTGACTTCACTGGATGTTTCCCAGGCGAGCTATTGACAAGTAAATCCTAGACGCTCGATCTTGGTTATTTTCGCTTTCGCGGCTGGCAGCAAAGTTCAGAACCATGTTTATGAGAATAACTTTTGAACCGTAAGTCACAGACGCTCGCTCTTGGTTGCATTCGTTTCAGCTCGTGGCAGCCAGTCTAAAAAAAACACTATCTTGGACTTCTCTGGATGTTTCCCAGGCGAGCTATTGGCAGCATGTTCAGAACCACTGTTTCTGAGGCTAATTATTGAACCGTAAGTCATAGACGCTCGATCTTGGCGGCATTCGTCTCAGCGCCTGGCAATTAGTATAGAAGCACTGTCTTTGACTTCTCTGGATGTTTCCCAGGCGAGCTATTGACAAGTAAATCCTAGACGCTCGATCTTGGTTATTTTCGCTTTCGCGGCTGGCAGCAAAGTTCAGAACCATGTTTCTGTGAATAACTCTTGAACCGTAAGTCACAGACGCTCGCTCTTGGCTGCATTCGTTTCAGCTCGTGGCAGCCAGTCTAAAAAACACTATCTTGGACTTCTCTGGATGTTTCCCAGGCGAGCTATTGGCAGCATGTTTTGAACCACTGTTTCTGAGGCTAATTCTTGAACCGTAAGTCATAGACGCTCGATCTTGGCGGCATTCGTCTCAGCGCCTGGCAATTAGTATAGAAGCACTGTTTCCCACTGTTTCTGAGGCTAATTCTTGAACCGTAAGTCTTAGACGCTTGATCTTGGCGGCATTCGTCTCAGCGCCTGGCAATTAGTATAGAAGCACTGTCTTTGACTTCTCTGGATGTTTTCCAGGCGAGCTATTCACAAGTAAATCCTAGACGCT